>NC_056522.1:6318332-6354622 GCF_019175285.1 Sceloporus undulatus | reverse complement strand
ACCTTTATTTATAAAGCACTGTAAATGTGAATAGCAGTAGTGAAGAAACAAGACAAGATCATGAACTGTATACTAATGATATAGCATTGAATGCTAAAGTTAGGATGGTCCATGCCATTGTTTTTCCCATTTCTATTTTTGGCCATGGAAGGTGGACAGGAAAAAAGGCTGATAGAGAGAGAATCAATTCATTTGAGATGTGATGCTAAAGAGATCGACAGATACCATGGACTGCTAACAAGGTGCATGAAATAGTCTCATAGCACTTCAAGCCAGAACTCTCCCTAGAAGCCAAGATGACTAAACTGAGGCTGTCATACTTTGGCCATAGCATGAGAAAACATGACTCTCTAGAAAAGACAACAAGGGGCTGGGTAAAGGAGAAGGCAGTTGGAAAAGAGGGTGGCCCCATTCCAAATGGATAGACTCAATCATGGAAGCCACAAACCTGAGTTTGGAAGACCTGAGTTGGGTGACATTGGAAGTCTCTCATTGATGGGGTTGCCATAAGACAAAGTTAACTTGACAACAATTAACAACAATAAGCATGACTTGTTGTTTTGTTGTTGACTGTCCTCGAATCAATCTTGACCCATGGCAACCCTGCTGCTGAGACATCTCCAAGACCTTCTGTCCTCCACTGCTCTGCTCAATTCCTAACAAACTCATACTCAAAGTGATCTCTTTAATAAAGTTCATCCATCTTGCGTGCAGCCTTCCTCTCTATTTCCTCTACCTTTCCTAGCATTACTGTTTATTCTAGTGATTCATGCCTTCTCATGATGTGTCCAAATTATGACAACCTGAGTTTTGTCATCTTGGCTTCTAGAGAGAATTCTGGCTTGATCTTCTCCAAGACCCATTTGTTTGTCTTTTTGGCTGTCCATGGGATCCTTAGCACTCTTCTCCAGAACCACAGCTCAAATGAGTTGATTTTCCTCCTTAACTGTCCAGCTCTCAGATCCATACATGGCAATAGGGAATGCAATGGCTTGTATGATTCTAACATTTGGGCTGAGTTGTATATCCTTGCATTTTAGGATCTTCTCTAGTTCTTTCATAGCTGTCCTTCCTATTCTTAATCTTCTTCTGATTTCCCGGCTGCAATCTGCATTTCTATCAATACTTGATTCCAGGTATGAGAATTCTTTTACTATTTCTATTTCTTTGTTGTCTAATTCAAATTTGTGTAGGTTCTCTGTGGTCATTATTTTTGTTTTCTTTATGTTCAGCAATAGACCTGCATTTGCACTTTCTTCCTTGATCTTTCTTAGTAGTCCTTCTTCTGTGTCCAAGCCTGCTTTTCTTACAATTAGTTCTGCATATAAGTTGAACAAGTATGATGGTAGGATGCATCCTTGTCTGACCGCTTTGCCAGCTGGGAACCATTTTGTTTCTCCATATTCTGTTCTGACAGTAGCCTCTTGTCCTGAGTACAGTTTCCTCATTAGGACTATCAGATGTGTTGGCACTCCCATCATGTCTTTAAGGGTCTTCCATAGCCTTTCATGATGTATGCAGTCAAAGGCCTTGCTATAGTCTATGAAGCACAAGCTGATTTTCCTTTGGAACTCCCTGGTGCGCTCCATTATCTATTGTATGTTTGCAATGTGGTTCTTAGTGCCTCTAGGTTAAATGAATTCAATACTTTCAATTGATATTTTGGCAGAATGCTGACTTGCTACTAGCTTCTTTCTGACTATCTCCTTTGTCTGTCATTAATTTGTCCTGGGCCTTATTGCTGTTTTGAAAACACTACTGTACTGTGAGACTGAAACATTGCGGCCTTTGTTATTTAAACACAAAAGGCCACGAAGAGGACACATGAAAGCACTTCATAAAATGGCGAATGGTGTTTACGTTGAAATGGGTCAGATTTGGGTCAAAGTGTTTAATATTACAAGCCAAGTATCCTTTATCTGAAACTCCAAATGGTCCAGAATGTGAAACCTTTTGTGTGCTGAGATGATGCCACGAGTTTAATGCAAACAGAGTAGATAGGTTGAGATAGTGACACCTTTGCTTTCTGATGATTCAGAGTTTGTTTCATGCACAAGATTAAAAATATTGTATTAAAATATTAAAAATATTGCTGGTAGTTTAATTCTGTTTTAACCTCCATCTTTTATATGTTGAAACTATATTGTACTCATTTTAATTTGTAAACCTTTATGAGTCTCAGGTTTTTTTGGGGGGGGGCATGGAATGAATAACGCTAATAATAATAATACAGTAGGATTTAGGCCAGTATTTCCACAAATTAAATCTCTGCCCCTAGGAGTTCACAGTACAATGGAGAAAATAATACAGGGCATGAGGAAAGAGTGATGATCCCCTCCTTGTGAGTCCATCTATACATTATTATAATGGGGCAATATCTCCTCCTTATTTTTGCAGGCAAATCCTGGAAGTCCTTAACCCCATCACAGAAGAGGCCCTATGTCGAAGAGGCAGAGAGGTTGAGGGTTCAACACATACAGGACTACCCCACCTACAAATATCGCCCTAGAAGGAAGAAACAGGTGAAACGGATCTGCAAGCGGGTAGATCCAGGATTCATCTTGGGAAACCTTTCCAGAGATCAAGACCACATGCTAGAAAAGAGGACATGTGGCAGGGCAGCAGGTGAGAAAGACGGACAGCCCGAATACTCTCCTGCTTCCATGCTTGGGAGATACCGGGAGGCGCCAGGCAGCAGTACCAACAACCTTGGTACCCACATGGACAGTTATCCATATGGGTTGCCAACACCACCTGAGATGTCCCCATTGGATGTCATCGACCCGGATCAAAGTTTCTTCTCCAGCCCTTGCCCGGAAGATCCTCACCGCCACCAGATGCCCGGAGCCCCTTACTCTCTGGAATACAACCACAGCCCCCTCCAGTGTAACCAGCCTCTGAGCCACATGGCAGTTGCTCAGGCCCCTTCCTCCATCCATCCCTCACCGTCTAGTTGTCCCGGAGCTCCACCTTTGGGAAATTATTACCCCCCAGTTTTCCATCCCACTCTCCATGCTCCCAACCTCCAGTCCCACCTCGGCCAACTCTCTCCTCCTCCTGAGCACCAGAACTTCGACACTCTCGACCCTTTGAGCCAAGCCGACCTACTGGAGGAAATGGATCGCGATGAGTTCGACCAGTATCTCAACACCCCAGGACTTCAGGAGCCTAGTGGGCTGGTAATCAGTGGACATGTCCAGGTGTCACAAGTGGCCAGTGGGTCACAAGCCATCGCTTCTGCCTCTTCCTCCTCTGAGGCCAGCCTCATTTCGGTCCTCGCAGATGCGACGGCCACTTATTACAACAACTATGGTGTTTCCTAGGCTGGAAAGAGCCAACTTCATCCCCATGGACCAATTCAGGACAGACTGGGTCATTTTATGGGCCAAAAAGAAAAAGGTCTGCGGGCATCTCCAATCTCCTCTCTGTTGTCCCTTATTCTCAGGGTTGCCCTGTCTGGGACTGAAATTGCTTTGGAGTTGACTCTGGACTAAGTCACCACTATAATTTATCAGTCTACTATAATTTATCAAATCTCCCATGGCACCATACCCTCTCTAAATGTTGAGTATCTGGACTTCAGAATGAGCTTTCTATCCCGCTGAGAAGGACAATGCAAGGGTGTTGGGATGACATATTAAAATCCAGTTTAGCTTTACATTTGGCCTCATTAGGGCTTTAAAATACCTGCGTCCCCCATGCCATGGCTACCGGCTGATCTGTACACTGAAATATATTCAGATGGGAAATGAGTAGTTTCCCATCTTGAAGCTGTATAAGATCAAACCTGAATGGCAGACTTAAGGCCTGGATCATTTTGATTATTTCCAGCTAGAGTAGATCCAATGAACTGTTGGATAGTCAGTCTACATATAGGTAAATCCCATTGATTCAATGAGTCTACTGTAGCCAGGACAAACAACAGACATTTTAGGGGATTGTCTCTGTACTTAATGCAATTGCTACAGTTTGATACTGTATGGAATCCTGGGATGTGTTGTTTGGTCAGTGACTAAGAATTTTCTGCTAGAATGCTCTAATCCAATGGTTTCTAATCCTCGCAAGTGGTTTGGATTTCAGCTTTCGGTTTGGTCAGTGGTCGAGGATTCTGGGAGCTGGTTCAAAACATATAGGATCACCACTGTTCTGGTGCCTATCTACAGAGAGTTCCAAGTTCCCCATCAAACTAGAAATCCCAGGACTCTGTAAGGTAGATCTGTGACAGTTAAAGTGATATGAACACTATACATCTGTTCAGTGCATTTACTCTGAGCAGTCTCCTCCTTAACTTCAACTGGTCAAATCAACAGTAAAGGGAGCTGTCCAAGGTGCTCAACTCTATCCCCAGAACAGGTTCATCATTTTTGGGGTAGTTTGTTTAAAGTTTGGAATAAAACCTGGAGCAGATTCACTGTCCTCTTTCTCCTCCTTGCCTAGTTGTTGTGCTCTGAAAAAACAAGAAAAAACATCTTCCAATCTGAATTCTTTCTCCAGGCTAGCTTTGAGTGAGAATTTCACCTTTTGATTTAAACATTATTTCCCCCACTTTTTGTAAACATCTTCATTTAATTGGTGAAAGTTGTACTGCACTACTAAAAACAACAACAAACCATAAACCTGGCTCTCAGAGCATTTCTGTGCAATGTGAGCAAAATATGAACTGTCCATTTTGAAGCACCTCTGCTTCTGCTTTCACAGGCGCTGTGAAAAACTCATCTCCAGGCTGTCAAAAGATTAAAAAATAAGTGTACAGCTGGTAGCTCTTGTAATAGTCACAGAAATCCCTGGCAGACTTGAATGTATGTCAATAACTTGCAACAGAGCTGCAATTTCCTCTTCTCGGTGTGCGTTTGTTATCGCCTCCACTGTTGTGGGTGCGGTTGTATTTGGTGTGCTGTTTGTACCTCCTTGATTTTCCTGTCGGAAACTTGGAGAGAGGAGAAAGCCCAGGAGGAGATGCAGATGGCTCCTTGGAAACCTCTGCCTGCGCTTTCACAAGTGCTGTGAAAAACTCATCTCCCGGGTGTCAAAAGATTGATGAGATGCAGGGCATCCAGAATCAGGCCTTGCAACATTTTTGTACTTAACTTTTACAGCAATGTAAAGAAGAGGAATTGGATCAAAGCATCACCGGATCAGATTGTTTCTCTGATCTAAATTATGCCTCCTCCAGCAAAACTGTGGAGCTAAATGGAAGCTTCCAAGAGGAAGGTGATATAGAAGTGGGGAAAGTGTTCAAAGACCCTATCACTAAAAGGTCCCCAAACTTGAAGCTTTTGGACATCAACTCCCAGGTTTCCTAGCCATTGGCCATGGTGGTTAGGGCTTCTGGAGATTGACATCCAAAAGATCCATTCCCAGTGTCAGTGCTTCAGTCCAGTTTATTTCCCTTGGCATTGCAACTGCTCTTAACTTCAGATCTGAGTCTGCATCGATACTGCAGAATTAATGGAGTTGATTAATAAGTAATATCTCTTCCATGTTGCTTTCTTCCCTGTCCAGCTTTCACAACTGTACATGGAAATTGGCAGTACTATGGCATGGATGATCCTGACTTTGGTATTCAGTGATATATCTTTATACTTGACGATCTTATATAGTTCCTTCATGGCTGACATTTCCAAATCTAAGGCTGGATCCACAGTGGAGAAATAATGCAGTTTGACACTGCTTTAACCGCCATGGCTTACTGCTATGGAATGCCGGGATCTGTACTTTTGTGAGCTCTTTAGCCCCCTGTTTCAGAGAACTCCAGTGCCACAACAAACTACAAACCCCAGAATTCCATAGGATGGAGCCATGGCAATTTAAGTCAAATTGTATAAATTCTGTAATGAAAAAACAGCCTAAGAGAAGCCAGTGTGGCTACTGAGTCAACAAAACATCTTATGGACCAATAATGTGTAGGTTCATTTACAAAATGGCTCTTAAAAGATTCAAGATTTTTATATTTCGGAAACATAGTTTGTCAAGTCAGCCATGTAGAAAAATGGCTTTTAGAAAAATGATTCCCTGCAAAAGTGTCTGTTTATAGGAGGAAGATGCATACTTGTCTACATCAAAGGAGGGCATTACTGATCAACATTTGGCCTTTTTGGTTGCAGTAGACCCAGACTGCTCAGTGATGGGTTTTGTATTTCTAAAATCATAATGAAGTTACTAGGCTGGTCATGCTGTAATGCCCTTTGCACAGTTATAGGAAATGTCTCAGACCATGACAATGCCACTTACGAAAACAAAACTCATTCCTTTAACATTATTTTCCTATGCAGTGCTGAAGCTAATTGGTTTTTTCAACAGACGAAAGCATAAGAACGGAAAAGGAGCCCAGAGATCCTACAGAAATCCCATATACTCCCTTTGCCTTCCCTTGAAGTAAATAATACAATAATAACAGTAATGAACAATTCACCGAAGCTCTTGTGAGAACCAAAATATGCTGTCTGGAGCAATTGCCTCACCCCTGACTGTTAAATTAAACTCTTAATCTGTTAAGCATAGTCTGAACCCAGGACTTCTGAGCAGCTGCATCTACACTGCAGAATTAATACCGTTTAACACTGCTTTAATTGCCATGGCGTACGTCTATGGAATACTAGGATTTGTAGGTTTGTGAGATATTCAGCCTTCCCTGCCAGAGAGCTCTGGCACCACAACAAACTACAAATCCCAGAATTCTGTAGGATGGCCCCATGACAGTTAAAAGTGGTGTCAAACTTCATTAATCTGGAGAACTGGTCACAGGGCCTTGGGCAGTCCTCCTCCCAAATCTGATTATCCCAGGTCCTGAGATTTCAGTACCAAAATCTGTGGCCTAGGAATGATTTCTTGTGTCACAGAAGCCAGAAAAGCCATTGGTGAAATAATTAAACATGATACACTAAATACAATGGGCCCTTGGTTTGGTTCCAGGATCCCTCGTGGATACCAAAATCCATGGATGCTCAAGTCCCATGAAATACAAGGGTGTGGTAAAATGGAGTGCCTTATATAAAATGTCAGCATCAAAGTTTGCTTTGCTTTTGGATCCATGGATAACGAATCTGCTGATATGGAAGGCTGACTGTATTAACCACAGTTGCACAGAGTACGGCCGCTGAAATTTAAAAATAACACACAGATCAAATCTGGTAGCTTAAGCATTAGCCACAATTGCACAGGGGAGGCCATTGACATTTTTAAAACGCACACACACCAAGTCCCATGAATGAGAAAGACACTCACACCACTTTTTAATGGCAGCTCTTTTGACTCCAGATTTCTTCTCCTTGTCCTGAGGTTTGGTTTGGAGAACATCCAGGCTCTGAGATTGGGCACTCCTATATTTCAGTGCCATGTTTTATTCCAATTGTGCATGGGTGCGGCATTCTCTGTGTTGCAAAATATCATATATCAAAATATCCTGGCCAGACTCAGAATTCAAAGATATAGCCGTGTTAGTCTGTAGAATCAGTATATAGAGAGATCTTGTAGGGCCTTTGAGACTAAGTGAAAGAAAGAAGTTGGCAACATGAGCTTTCCTAGACTTCAGTCTACTTCCATCTGAGCAAGTAGGCTTAAGTCTATGAAAGCTCATGCTGCCAACTTCTTTCTTTCACTTAGTCTCAAAGATACTACACAATCTTTCTGGCCATACTCAGTTGTCTAGCAGTCCTTTGTGGAAGTGGGTTGTAAGTTGAGACATCTAGTTCTTCTGTGGAACACAACTAGGGTTGCCAGGGTGAAAACTGGAGAAGGCTCCTGTACCTTTAATGGTTGTATAGAAGAGGTCATTTTGGCAGGTGTTGCTTATCACACAACCAGGTAACATCATCTGCTGAAATGTCCTTTTCCACTCAAGGTTTAAAGATACAGGAGCCACTAGGTCCAGCTTTGATTTTGGAAGCACTGAATTCGAATCACAGAGCTATGCCTTCTGTCTCTGACCTTTCCCATATGTCATGGGGCAGGAAGCTGAGGGCCTTCAACCGATTGTCCAAACTGGAGTAAACCCTCTTGAATCAATAGGATTTACACTTGGGTCAAGAACCCATTTTTGTTCCTCTGCCATGCTGGCTGGAAAAGCCTTTTTTGGCCTTAAAACCATGGCAAAAAAACATGCCGCCTTTCATTCCCATTTTGGGGCATATTCATGGACAGTGTTTTTTGGATTATGCACCCCTTGGAGGTATCCTGGGTACAAATGTGACCTAAAAGCCTCCAGCAGTTGATCATCCCTGGTCTAAAAGTATCTTGTGAAGTTTTAGGAGTTGGAAAGATTTCTTCCTGCCATTCCAGGACTGGTTTTTTGGCGTCTCCTTCCCACAAAAAGGACTAGAGCCTTGCATGTGTGAAGGTACACAATTTACAGCCATGTCTTTAAAAATCTGACCTAAAATGTGGCAAAATAAGATTATACGAGCATTACAAGAATGTTGATGCATCATTTTCTTTTTTCAGATAGAGAATGCCAGTTGAAAGCTCTGAGTACTGTGGCACTGAACAATTCATTTGGTTTGGGGTGCTTGTGATTTTTCCCACCACACTATGGAAGAGGCAGCACAGAATTCTGCCCATGCTCAGACACACTGTTGATCGGTCCACATGTACCCTTTTGCTGGTACCAAATACACCTTGATATCCACTGGGGTTTGGTTCCAGGACCTCCCCATGGATACCAAAATTCAGAGATTCTCAAGTCCCATTATATGCAATGGTATAGTAAAGTGATGTCCCTTGTATAAAATAACAAATCCGTGGATACAGACTGCACAATGTCTGGAGAGATCTTTGTTGGAAAGAATACATACCATGAGTGCTTCATTTATAATAAACCATCCTGGAAGAAAGATACTTCAATATTTAGACATCGAAAGTCCTCCCCTCTTTTTCCATATTGGTCTTTTTCTGCCCAAAACAATATTGTACATATCTGTATACTTTTCAGACCGTTTCCTGACCCATCTCACCTTTTGTATGGCTAGAATGTCTTGTCTGGAGAGAAATGGACTCTGTGTCTTTGTTAATCAGCTATTTAACAGAGTCTGTCTTAATGTAATGATTAGTTAGCCGGTTTCTATAATTCTGTTTTTGGTTTTGTTTGTTTTTCTACTTTTGTTCTTGGAGTGTGTGCTTTAATATCCCAATAAAGCTTTTATATCTATGAAAACCAAAATAAATAAATAAAACATAAGAAAAGTTAAGCCAATGTTTTGCTTCTTGTTTTACATTTCTCCGTCGCTGAAGCCAGGACAGGCAAAGCTAAGACTCTGACAGCGAAGCCCCCTTTTACAAAGGTTTCTTATTTTATTCATTTTATTTATTGGAGTTATATCCTGCCTTTCTCCAAAAATGGGATTTGTGCCTGACCATCCCCCATTTCCCTCCTCATCCTTTGTCCAGCTGGAAGGTCTTTAGCAGCATCAGCATCGGAAGGATAGGAAAGGAAGGCTGAAGAAGCACAGACTTTCAGTGTTGAGTTGCAGCAGTGTATCAGCAGTAGACAATGCAATAACAATAATAATGAGATTTTACTCTAGCCGATCATAGATTTCTTCCATCACCCCTATGACAACCCTCTTAATCTTTAGAGCTGGATATCATTTTGCCTCTCCATCACTTCTTCCTTAGATTAGACATATTTATTTCCTTCAACTTTTCATCAGACTTTAGTTGTTTCATCAGACATCTCTAGCTTACTGCCTGCCTCTGGGTAGCTTCCCATTTGTCCATTTGTTGTCACTTGCGGTCAAACTGACTTTGGCTCTTGGTGACCCTATGAATGAGAGACCTCCAAAAACTCTGGTCATAAAAAGCCCAAAATAGCAGAAATGGATACACAGGCATCATCCCTCAGTTAACAAAGCCTCTGACAGTGAAGATGCTTATTGTAGAGAATTTTATGTCCTCCCTTTTTCCCTCCCTCATCCTCTGCCTAGCTGCAACTTTTTCAGCTGCATCAGCACTCAGAGAATGGTGAAGTGCTGGTGATGTTTGATGTCAGGTTACAGCATTATAAGGCTCGCGCTAGGGAAAAATTCTACTGTAACTGCTTTTAGCTGTGTGCATATGCCTGCAACAGGCAACGTCAACAAGAACTGTCTCCAGCTTCTCTTACCAAGCATACATGAAATGCAAGACAGAGAGAAAACAGGGGAACAGATAAACCTGTCTCACCAGCTACTTGCCTCCCAACATGTTAGAGAAAACAGATCTATACATTTGGCCACCAAAATAGAAATCATAAGAAAAGTGGAAGCTGGTGAAAGAAGAAATCATCTCTGACTGCACTTTGGAAATCGCTTCCAAACTGTCTCTACAAGGTTAACATTTTGTTCACTTACACAAGGCTTACCTGACCTGGTTGTTTCATTGCATGGGCTTGTTGTTAACTTTGAATTAAAAAAACACCTTTGTGCATCTACACTGCAGGAATAATGCAGGTTGACATCACTTTAAGTGCTGTGGCTCCATCCTATGGAATTCTGGGATTTATAGTTTTGCAAGGTCTTTCGCCTTCTCTGCCAAAGAGTGCTGGTGTCTCCCAAGGCTACATATCCCGGGATGCTATAGGATGGAGCCATGGCAGTTAAAGTGGTGTCAAACTGAATTATTTTCACAGTGCAGATGTACCTGTAGAAACTTAGCCCTACTTTTTCCATGTTATCTTTAACTCTGGCACCAAATGTTGCATTAAGGGGCCTAAGAATACAGTGGTACCTCGGGATACGAAATACCCAGGTTACGAAATTTCCGGGATACGAAAAAATCCCATAGGAAATAATTGTTCCGGGTTACGAAAAAAATTTTGGTGCTTTTTTCGGCTTTTTCGCACGGAATCGCGGCTCTTCCCCATTAGCGCCTATGGCATTTCGGCTTACGAAGGCTTTTCGGGTTACAAAAGCGGCCGCGGAACGAATTAATTTCGTAACCCGAGGGAGCAGTGTACATATATCTTGCCAACTGAGTTATATCTGTAAACTTCTTCAATTAAGAATGGAAAATGCAGAGACAAGGGGGAAAATACAAAAACTCCAGCCAAGCAAAGTTCTTGGACTCCAAACATGAGTCCCTCCCTTGGCTGTAAAGTGACACCAGGGATTTTTCTGTACTGCCATCAGAAGGACAATCTCAACTGAGTAAAGGAGATATTTTTATGGCAGCACACAGTCATACAACCAGTGGCATCACTAGGGTTGGCATCACCTGTGTAGTAACTTACAGTGTCATCCACGCATTGACCTCCTCCCATGGCACACCATACAGAATCCTTAGTAATGCTTTTAGTACTAATGTTACTTGTAAATCCGAACTCCCATATATCACTGAATGCAATGGCAATAGTTGTGAATTAAACAACTAGCAAAATTAAAACTATACCTTTGAATTACAGTAGCATATGCACATGTGACATAGCAGCTTAAGTGTTGAACTATGAGTCTGGAGACCAGCATGGCCATGAAACCCACTGGGCAAGTCACAGTCTCTCAGCCTCAGGGGAAGAGAAAGGCAAACCTCCTCTGAACAAATATTGCCAAGAAACCTCATGACAGTTTCGCCTTGGGGTCGCCATAAGGCAGAAATGACTTGAAGGCTCACAACAACAACAAACAACAGCTGCACACACAGCCTAAACGTATTTACATGCACATAGTTTCAGGTGGCTAAGATGAAAATTTGGTAAGATGTGATGTTGTTCAAGAAAATTTTAAAAGAATAGATTTTAAAAAAAATCTGAGGCATCCTGGCTTAAGGAGACTATATGTGAAAGGGATCTGGGAGTCCAAGTAGACCACAAGTTGAACATGAGTCAACAGTGCGATGCGGCAACTAAAAAGGCCAATGCAATTTTAGGCTGCATCAACAAAAGTATAGTGTCTAGATCAAGAGAAGTAATAGTGCCACTGTATTCTGCTTTGGTCAGGCCCCACCTGGAATATTGTGTCCAGTTCTGGGCACCACAATTCAAAAAGGACGTTGAGAAACTGGAGCGTGTCCAAAGGAGGGTGACCAAAATGGCGAAGGAATGACTTAGGGAGCTGGGTGTGTTTAGCCTGGAAAAGAGAGGGAGCAAGCTTGTTTTCTGCTGCTCATAGAATCATAGAATCATAGAATCATAGAGTTGGAAGAGACCGCAAGGGCCATCCAGTCCAACCCCATTCTGCCATGCAGGAAATCCAGATCAAAGCATCGTCGACAGATGGCCATCCAGCCTCTGTTTGAAGACCTCCAAGGAGGGAGACTCCACTACACTCCGAGGAAGTGTGTTCCACTGTGGAACAGCCCTTACTGTCAGGAAATTCCTCCTAATGTTGAGGTGGAATCTCTTTTCCTGCAGCTTGCATCCATTGCTCCGGGTCCTAGTCTCTGGAGCAGCAGAAAACAAGTTTGCTCCCTCCTCAATATGACATCCCTTCAAGTATTTAAATAGGGCTATCATATCACCTCTTAACCTTCTCTTCTCCAGGCTAAACATCCCCAGCTCCCTGAGTCGTTCCTCATAGGGCAAGGTTTCCAGACCTTTCACCATTTTAGTCGCCCTCCTTTGGACACGCTCCAGACACTAGAACACAGAACAATGGATGCAAGTGATTCCAGCTAAACATTAAGAGGAAATTCCTGAAAATAAGAGCTGTCCGACAGTGGAAGACACTTCCTCGGAGTGTGATGGAGTCTCCTTCTTTGGAGATCTTTAAACAGAGGCTGGATGACCATCTGTCAGGGATGCTCTGATTGAGAGTTCCTGCATGGCAGGACGTTGGACTGGATGGCCCTTGTGGCCTCTTCCAACTCTATGGTTCTATTCTATTCCATTCTATTCTATTCCTCCCACCAAACCTCTGTTCACTCACACCATCTCTTCAACTGAGCTCCAGCGTTTTAAAGGGACATACACCACAGCCAGCTTTTGCCAAGAGGGAGATGTTTGGGAAACAGGGCATCACCTGGTGCCCTTTTAGGGCATCACCTGGTGTGGGCCACACTCCTCGCATCTTCCTAATGATGCCCCTGCATTCAGCATATGCATGTTCAGATGGAAAGAAAAGAAACCTATCTCTTAGACAAGCTGAAGAAGAATCCCAAATTAAATCAATGTAATGTCTGTGCAGGGTAGATTTGCAAGATTATCATCATGAGGAGAAGGCTACTGACTTTGGTAATGTGATTATCGCTGTCGCTGGAATGCTTTGAGGAGCAACCTTTAAACATATAATTACTTCATAAGCTGCTTGATTGCACTTAATTGCTTTATTAAAAAGCCTTGCTGTGGTATGATAGAGGGATTCCACCTAACCAAGGTTGAGCAGCATTCATCTCTCTGCCAAGTGTAAACCTTATATTGGTGGCTTATTGACGGATTGATTGGGGTGTGGATCATTTAGCAAACACCCACTTTCGCTCTTTCCGTGTCTCTGTCTCTCTCGTTCTAAGCCTATTCTCAGATCCGATTGGTGCAAAATGATAGGCGCCTTCCGGGATCACTGATGAGACCAAAGATCTTGATATCCTTTATCACAATGATAGCATCTCACCGCTTGGCAATTAAATAAACTCACATTCCAGCAACACGCAGGAGCGAATAACTAACCGCCTTCATGGGCTGCATTCTTGTAGTTTTCCATGGGACATCTTGATGTTTATTATGGTGTCATGAAATCATAGAGTTAGAAGGGACTGGAGAGGCATCTAGTCCAACTCCCTGCCTTGCAGGAGTATGCAACCAAAGCACCTCCAAAAGAAAGCCATCCAACTCCCGTTCAAAAACTTCCAAAGAAGAAGCCACTACCTTCTGAAGCAGTCTGTTCCACTCTTGAACAGCTTTTACAGTCGTCCTAATGCTTAGATGGAATCTCTTGGCTGAGATTCTGCATCACAATCTATATTGTGTAACTTTATGAATCTTCATCTGTGTTGCAGAGATGCAATGACACCCTGTTAGTGAATAGAGAAGATGCATATCAAGTGTATATCAGGGCAAAAACAAAAATAATGACCATGGAAGTACTGCATGAATTCATCCTTGACAACTACAAAATAGAAATAGTCAATGAATAGCCATACCTTGGATCAAACTTTGATTAGAATGGAGTCAAAAAATCAAAAGAAGACTAGTATTGGAAAGGGCAGCTATGAAAGAACGAGACAAGATCCTAAAGACCAAAGATGTAACACTGAATACTAAAATTAGGATCATCCAAGCCATTGTATTCCGCATCACCATGTATGGATGTGAGAGCTGGACAGTAAAGAAAGTGGATAGAAAGAAAATCAACTCATTTGAGATCTGGTGCTGGAGAAGAGTGCTGAGGATACTGTGGGTACGGCAACAGCTAGAGTGCTACAATAGGCATTGGGCTCTTCTGATGTGCACTGGGTACTTCTGATGCACATCTGGTGCTCCTGTTGTCCTCCAGCAGTTTCTAGCTCAGGTCCAGATGCACACTGGGAAGTGCACCAATGCACATTGGTGCCCATGGCACATTGGCCATGGTGCATCAGTCACTTCACCATTGTGCAATGGATGCCCATATGTACTAATGTCACAGCAGCCCATAGGAAAATGCAGACATTGCAAAGCAGCTAATTTCTATTTCTTCAGTTCACACCTAAGTCCACTTTAAAAGATGCAAGTCCCATATTGAATTCTTGTCTTTCAATCTGAATTTGTGGGTTCATGTCCTGGTCTGTGGAGTAGCAGACAACAGACTCTAATGCACTGTGATTTCTCTGCAATTGGGCAAAGAAACTACCTACTTGAAATTGCTTCAAACAGCTTAATTTCAAAAGCCATGATGACTAAATCTGCCATTCTCTGATGAAGCACTGAACACCTGTACGATATCAGCACTCATGTCAATGCTGAGGCTGAATTTTTACACGCAGCTATAGATTGTCATGTGCTGACAGACCTCAGCTCAAACATCCAAGCTTCAGTGTAAAACAGCAAGCTTTATTAAGAAGCCTAAGCGGTTCACAGTATGGCAACATTGCTAGGACTGAAGCAGTTTGATTGCACAGTATAATAAAAGCACAAAGCAACTGAAACTTTTTTTCACGTTCAAACTTCCTTTGTCATAAAAGCAAAACATTTCCTTTCCCAATCTCCAGACTCTATGAAATCTGGGGATTGGAGGAAAATCTAATGGGGAGGTAGCAGAATTCAAATGTGGGGGCAATGCTTTAGGTTGCTCCCTCCTGTTGCTATACCCTTGTTTCTCTCATCTTAAAATTGAGGCAGACATTGGGACAATGCAATGCTTTGAATAATCTGGACAAAAGTTGTGTAACGTTTTGCAGTTCCTTGAACTGTGCACAACAGGAACAGTTTGGTACGCAGAGAAACTGTTACAATGTCCTCCCCTGTCAACTGTCTGGCTGCAATATTCTGGACCAGATGCGGTTTCTTAACACACTTTGAAGGTCCCTACCTAGCTTGGTAGGAATGCAATGAAGGCAAGCCTCACCATGACCAAAATGGATATTTCCAGGAAAGGGTGCAGTTGGTGCACCAGCCTTAAATGTACAAACACTTTCCCACTTCGCAACCGATGAATAAGTCCTCCTCCTCCACAATGGAAACTCAGTTACCAACTTCCCCCTCTACTTTTATGGGGTTTGTGCTGGAGGATCTCTGGATTAGATGATGGATGGTTCCCAAAATGAACAACAACAACAAAAATTTTCTAGCATAAGAATGCTCCTAATTTGACTAGTTAAATGTGGAGCCTATGTTTATTTCAGAACTCCCAGTATTTAAAAATTCTCAACCAGCTTATACAGGTTTTTTAAATGGCCGCTCATAACTGGTCATACAGTCAGCCCTCCATATCCATGGATTATTTTACCCATGGATTCAAGCTTCCATGGCTTGAAAATACTATATTTATGCTTGAAAAGGGGTATGCTTTTGAAAAGCATACCTTGACATTCATAAATCTGATCAGAATAGCCATAAATAAAAAAAGCCTGGTTTTTAAGGCTTTTTTTCCCGTCAGAAAAATTGCTTTAAGCCAAAATGCATGGAGACAGCTCTCACTTTGATTTTTACCATTCCAAACCAAACAGTTTAGCTGTGTGATGTTGCTGGTTACACAGTTAAAACAGAGCCAGCGTGGAGTAGTGGTTTGAGTGTTGGACTACAACTCTTTTCAGATCCTACTCAGCCATTGAAACCTGCTGGATGACCTTGGAGAAGTCATACTCTTTCCAGCCTCAGAGAGGTTTTTGCAAAGGCAAACCCCCCTCTGAACAAATCTTGCCAAGAAATCCCTGTGATAGGATGCCATAAGTTAGAAATGAATGAAAGGCTCACACCACCAGCCACCGCCAAATGTGCATCCAATTGCATAATGCACAACCATGTGCAATACAACCAATTGCACAATATACACATGAATTGATGTGCAACAACGGGCAACAAACCCATGTGCAAAAATGCACAATGTACATGTGTGAACAGCAAGAAAAGGGAAAAATAGATAAGCCAGCCACACAACAGGTAAAGAAACGTAGATCTGCAAATTTGACTACCAAAATGGAAATAATAAGAAAAGTGCAAGCTGGTGAAAGAAAGAAAGCAAGAAAGCTTCCCTGTCTGCATCTTGAAAGAAGCCTTCAAGTAGTCTCTAGAAGGTTTGAAGTGTTTTGTGTGTGTGTGGCATAGTGGTTTGAGTGTTGGACTGCAACTCTGGAGATCAGGGTTTGAATTCCAGCTTGGCCATGAAACCCATCGGGTGATCTTGGGCAAGTCACACTCTCCCAGCCTCAGAGGATAACAAGAGCAAAACTTCTCTGAATAAAACTTGCCAAGAAAACCCTTTCCCTTAGGGTTCGCATAAGCTGGAAATGATTTGAAGGCACACAACAACAATAAAGGGTTATCTGAGCTGGTTGTTTCATTTCACCAGTGCATAGTGTTAGTTTGGGATGAAAGGTTAGCTGAAGCACACTGAACTGCTCTTCTTTTTGTAGTATAACCTATCCCAGTTCTTTCTATGTTATTTCTGCCTCTGGTGCCAAACTTTCTGTTAAAGAATGAATGCTCAGGAGGGCATCTCCGTCTCCATCCTCATCCTCCTCCTCATCCTCATTTGCATGCCGCCCTTTCCCCAGTTCTTACATCTGCTTCTGCTCTTGAGAATCAATACTATCTATTTAACCTTCTTATAAATCCAACAATCTATAGATGGTGTAATAAACATGAATAATGTCTGCAAGTATAAAGCTTGGGATCTGCGCAGTGAAAAAAGTATGTTTTGAAAACTAGATTTTTGAATGGTAGCTGTGGAAGGCATAGCCCTCCCAATATTGTTGGACTACATCTCACACCACTCCTAGCCTTCCACATAATTAATGGTGATGGTTGATTGTAGTTGCAGTCCAATAGTGTCCAGAACTCTTGTGATGTCATGTGCACATGAAAATTAGGGTTTTGTGCATGTCCTTTTAAATCTACTGCATGAGAGTCCTCTGGGACTCAGAGCAAAAACATACAAAACAGACACATTTAAACTTCCTTCACTAAGGCATGCCTCTGCCTTTATTGATCCATCAGCCAGATTTCACATTGCATGTTTGTCGTGCAAACTGCTGTGTTAGTAATCCTGAGCCACGGTTACGTCATCCTTCCTGGACACCACTGGAACCCAGCCCAGTCGTGAGTGAGCGTGTCCTGAGGAGGAGATCATTTCCTTGAAGCTGAAGAAACAGGTGGTAGGGTTTGTTTTTTCTTTGGTTTTTCTCCCCTTATGTGCCAGCCTGAGAGTCAGCCAAGGAGAAGGAAATGTCCTGGATATGGCTGTGAGTCCCTGCAGCCTCTGAATCAGGAATGTGTCCAAGGATTGCTCAGAAGATGACCTTAGCTCCAAGGTTACTCACTCACCTTGGCTCCCCTGCAAAGGAGCTATGGTCTTGCAAAGCTCAACGGGGACCCAAGGCCTTGCAAAGCTTGTCGGGGTGCAAAGGTCTTACAAAATCCTTTGCAGTTAGGAAAACTGTCCAATTTGGCCAGCAGTCAGGAATTCTGTCAGCTGAAGTCCAAAACATCTGGAAGACCCGGGTTTGGGAACCCCTGCTCTACAGCAATGGTTCTTATCCTTTTCTTGACCAGTGAGCTCTTTCAAATATCTTTTGTTTCTATGGACACTCCCCCAACTTAACTCAAGATTTCAAGCAATCATCATGATAGGTTTTTTGTGGGTTTTTCGGGCTCTGTGGCCATGTTCTAGAAGAGTTTATTCCTGACATTTTGCCAGCATCTGTGGCTGGCATCTTCAGAAAATTTCTCTGCAGATGCCAGCCACAGATGCTGGCGAAACGTCAGGAATGAAATATTCTAGAACATGGCCACATAGCCCAAAAAACCCACCAAAAAACTATGGATGCCAGCCATGAAAGCCTTTGACTTCACAAATCATCATCATCATCATCATCATCATCATCATCTTCTTCTTCTTCTTCTTCTTCTTCTTCTTCTTCTTCATCTTCATCTTCATCTTCATCTTCATCTTCATCATCATCTGGTGGTCTGAGCAACCTTCAAGCCTTTGTAAACCCCCTGCAAGAACAGAAATTGCAGAAACCTACTGCATCAAATATGTCCTAGTTTCCACTTATGATATGTTGAAAGATATGGGAACCCTCTTGCAAGACAGCCAGCATGGTGCAGCAGTTCAGTGGTGGACTATGACTCTGGAGGCCACGGCTTGAATCCATGTTTGGCCATAGAAACCCAATAGGTGACCTTGAGCAAGTCACACTTTCTCAGCCTCAGAGGAAAGCAAGAACAAGCCCTCTCTAAAACCCTCCTGTAGGAGAGGCAGCATGGGGTAGCGATCTGAGCATTGGATTACCACTCTGGAGACCAGGGGTTGAATCTGTGTTTGGCCATGGAAATGCACTGAGTGACCTTGGGCAAGTCATATCCTCTCAGCCTCAGAGGAAAGCAAAGACAAGGCACAAACACTACCCGAGAAAATCTTTTGCGTATTGGACTATGACTCTGGAGACAAGAGTTCAAATCCCCACTCAGCCATGGAAACCCACTGGGTCATATTCTCTCAGCCTTAGAGGAAAGCAAGGGCAAGCTCGCTCTGAAACCCTCCTGCAAGAGAGCCAGCATGATGTAATGATTTGAGCATTAGACTACAACTATGGAGACCAGGCTTTGAATCCATCTTTGGCCATGGAAACCCACTGAGTGACCTTGGGCAAGTCACACTCTCTCAGCCTTAGAGGAAAGCAAGGTCAAGCCCACTCTGAAACCTTCCTGTAAGAGAGCCAGCACTGTTTTGAGCATTGGACTACCACTCTGGAGACCAGAGTTCGAATCCCAGCTTGTCCATGGAAACCCAGTGGGTGACCTGGGGGCATGACACATTCTCTCAACCTCTGAGGAAGGCAAAGGCAACCCTCCTGAACAAATCTTGCCAAGATGCCCATGCTAAGTTCTGCTTAGGGTTACCATGAGTCAGTGAGGACTAGAAGGCACCCAACAACAATGGAAACCCTCCGAGAGAGACCCCCATGGCTGTGGTTGTGCCTCTTCAGATGCTGTCTTGCTTTGCGAAGCATCGTTTTTCCCCAAAGCCGTACAAAAGGGAGGATTCTCTGTGGGGGCTCATTCCCACTTTAAACCAGTTTGCGATTAGCCTTGTTGGTAAATTGATTCCTAATTCAATTCCCTAAGGTCTGTCGTTCTCATCATGAAAACAGATCTTGTCATTATCCCCTTGCAATTGCTTCTTTTTTGGCACGATTGTCATCTCCACTAGTTTGCGTCGCTTCAAATTGCATGTCAATCATCTGTGCGTTATTGGTGACTGAAGTGGCAGCCCAGGCAGTCCAGCTTGCAAACTATATATATATATTGATATAAGATTCGATTCATTGGTTTTGCAACTATTTGCATCACTATGCGCTGTCATGGCATTGCCCGGGTAATTGCAAGTAGTTGCAAAACCAATTAATTGAATCTTCTATCAGTTTTTAACAAATTGATTGCAAGTAATTGCAAAATCAATCAATCAAATCTTCTATCAATTTTATTTTTGTTTTTTTAAAAAATCATGTGCCCGTAGGTCACACCACAAGCACAAAGGCAGCGCTGGGAAGCGGGGGGGATGGTGGAGCTACCAAAAACTGAGGAGGCATGGTAAACACCCCTCTGCCATTAGTCCCTCCCCTCCAGAATGATGCGATTCAGATCCGTTGTTCCCACTTGTTGAACATGCTTTGGGATTGATTCTTTTCAAATTAACCGCCAAAGAACTAGTGTCAGAAAAGAGCAGGGTTTTTTTGTGATTGCCTCGCTTTGTTGCGATTGAAACCGATCACAGTAGGATCGGAACTGGTTTCAAATGGAAACGACACTCATATAACCCGACCGCCAATTCGCTTTAAACCATAGTGGCAACGCGACCTGGGTGTGCTGAGGAGAAGGAATAAGACACACTGCTGTGCCCTGTGTTTTCCAGCCAAGTCTTGCCTCTGGAGGAGGCTTTTGGAAAGGATGTGTGTCCAGCACTGTTTCCTGCCTGATAACAAGAGCTGGGCCCCTCCAGCCGGATGTTATGAGTCCTGGGGCTACCTTTATGTCTAAGGGAATCGCTGAGGAAAAAATCACGAAGTGTTTATCCTTTGGGGGAGAAATAACCCCCCTCCATTCTCCTTCTCCCTCCCGCCTTCTCTCACCCCATCCCCTTATGTGCATATATGGCCACCCTTAGGTTTTCCTATTTATTTCATACACACCGCGGGCAAAACAATGTTTAGCGCATCTGATGGGTCATAAATTGGGTTTGTTGGAACAGATCTGAGGGTATGTGGGATTATTTTCGGAAAAGGTCCACTTACAAGTAATAAGAAGCACAGCTGCATAAAACTGGGGACATTTCTCCCTCTCACAACAGGATCTTGCAGCAGCTTTGAGACCTACTGCACAAAAGAAGTTGTGGCACGTGCTTTCATAAACCCATGCCACAACGTCTTTTGCACAGGTAGTCTCAAAGGTGCTGCAAGATCCCTTTGCATACTAGTTTGTGTATTTGTTTTTAACTATTGATGTTTAATGTACATGTTGTGTTTTATTATGTTGTTAACCGCCCTGATCTTTGGAAGGGCGGTATAAAAATAAAAATTTTATTATTTATTTATTATACTGATATTCCAGACTAATACAGTTATGTCTCTGAATTTGTTTGCCTTGCTTGCTTCCTTGATGGAAAGATGCCCAAGGGAGACATAGAATGCATCTGCACTATACATTTATACCAGTTTGATCCTGCTTTAAGAAAGTATACTCAACTTGAAAGTTACATAAGAATAGCCTTTGTGGCTTCACACTATCCCACCGATATGGCCACCAATATGAGGACCTCCACTTGCTGCAGCCTTAAATGTGGAGACCTTTTAGATGCCCTCATGGTTCCTGTAAGAGACTTTATTCATCTAATCTCCCCATTGGACCCCACCACCATTGAGTAATAGTTTTACAAGGCTTTTAGCCTTCATTGCCAAAGAGTGTTGGCACCTCACAAAATGACAAATCCCAGGATGCTGTATGACGGAGCTGCAGCAGTTACAGTGGTGCCAAGTTGCATCCTTGGAAACCTAAGTGTATAATACAGAAAGTGATTTAACAGAAATTGAACATAAGATCAAAGATTACTTATTTTATATGTCAAAATCCTACTCCAACTCAACTCTCTCATGCTCTCTCTCACTCATATTCTAACTCAGGCTGCACCTGCACTGCAAAAATAATCCAGTTTAACACCACTTTAACTTCTATGACTCATTGCTAGGGAATTCTGGGATTTGTAGTTTTGTGAGACATTTAACCTTCTCTGTCAGACAGCCCTAGTGCCACAACAAACTACAGTCCCCAGAATTCCATAACATTGAGCCATGGTAGTTAAAGTGGTGTCCAACTGGATTATTTCAGCAGTGCAGATGCAGCCTTACTCTAACCCTGACCCTGATTTATTCTAACATCTCCTACTCCTACCTCTAACAAACTCCTAATAGTAACCTTTTCAGAACCCATTCTCACTCTGTTTCTGATATTCCTAACTTTGCCAGACTCCTAATTCTGACATGAAGTTTCTTTTGTTTTGTCCAGTCTATTGCAGTGAGCTTCAAAACATGAGGAGGCCTATATAGGAGAATGTTTCCAAAATGGAAGATCAACTGTTGTTTGCCTGTTGCTCCATCGATCAAAGCAGCCCACTGGAAAATTCAAGATGCAACCTGAAACTCTAGCGCATACCTGGCAAAGCATAAATTGAATATCTGTGGTACCTGCCCACTTTTGATCTTTATACTGTAACTAAATCAAATCTCCATGCATTGAACATTAGCCATGCACCCAAATCTCTTCTGCCATGGCTCCATCCTATGGAAATTGTTGTTTTGGGAGATATTTAGCCTTCTGTTTCAGAGAGCTCTGGTGCCACAATAAACTACAATCCCCAGAATCCCATAGCCATGGCAGTTAAAGTGGTCTCAAACCAGATTATTTCTGCAGTGCAGCTGCAGCCTGAGTTTGAAGTGCAAAAGCAGTTTGCATTCCAATAACTCAGTGGAGAGAAGAGAGAAGGGGCAGAATCTTGCCTTTCCCAGAAGGCTCAGCCAAGAGAAAACAGCTGCAGCCTTTCCTATTTTATGTTTTCTTTTTTGTTCATACCTTTTGCTACCTTGACCACACTCTGATGTTTTTTGTCCACATGTCTCCCATTTTTATGTTGGAGAGGATTCTCCTTCATGATTTCCATCAGCATTTGTTTTCTGGAAGCTATTTTACCTGAATATGTCCCAATACAGCTGGTACTCTTTTGATCCTAGGTGGATCTGCCATTTTGTTCTCGCCTTCCTTTCTCCCCAAGGCACCTTTTTTCTTTGGAGTAACATCTAGTATGTGTATGGACTTTATCACACGGGGAAGATCAGGGGTTTAACCAGCGATGAACCCATGAAAATTGCTCAATCGCAATTAAAGATTTTCTCACACACTGTGCTTAAAGAGCCATTATCCCAGGAATAACAAGGAAATAACCAGGCAATAAAAAGCAACAATTCATTCCCGGGATTCCTGGTGAATAATTTGTTGCAGTTTATTGTCAGTTTATTCCCAGGATAATGGCACTTTAATGTCGACATCGTGTGAAAATCTTAATCACGATTGCACAATTTTCACGAGTTAATCACTGGTTAAACCCCCAATTTCCCCTATGTGATAAAGTCCTATGTTGTGTGCCTTCAAGTCATTTCCAATTTATAGTGGCCCTAAGGCAAACTTATCTTGGGGCTAGGGTTTTTTTGGTGGGTTTTTCAGGCTAGGTGGCCGTCTTCTGGGAAGAGGTTCAAACATGAATCAAGGGACATGAAAGACAATGCAGAGTGGATCAGCCAGAAAAAGCAGCAGTAGCAGAACATGTTATAAGCCATCCTGGTCATAAAATGCTGTTTGAAACACTGAAATTCTGGATCATGCCAAGAACTATCTGGTCAGAATGCACAGGGAAGCCACTGAAATCCACAAACACTTAGACAAGTTCACAGGAAAGAGGAAACCCTGAAAGTAAATTATCTGGCTGAACAGACCAGCAAAAAGACCGAACACCACATGCCCTGACTCCACCCCGAAGCTGGCATCACGCCACACGCCTGACCAGATGGCGGGCAGTGTTGGGACATTCCTATGGTGCAGCAATTAGATGTCACATGCCGCAGAAATGCAGAAGAGCCACTGGTGCGATGAAAGGGGTGGCTTTTTTCCGTCACAAAAAAGGAGCAGATTTTTGCTGCTTCTTTTTGGGCTGGAGAAACGCCAGATTGGGGCCACAGCGTGCAGCTGCCATGGCTTCGATCCAGTGCTCAAAAGGTCGACCAGAAGCCACTCTTGCGGGGCAGTCTGGTTCGCCTCAAAGTTTGGCTACCAGTCCTAAAAAACACCAAAATCAAGACCCAGCAAGTGCAAATAAAAACCACCCAGGGTCAAGGGGGGTTCCCAGCAGACAGTGGCTCATAAATTAAGTAGGCACCCAGAGGCCTTGCCATTCAACAACAGAACAATACACAGATTAACATGTACATCATTTCCTCTCAATCAAAGGTCACACAGTATATATATATACCCCACTCACTTCTATGCCATCAATCTCTGAAGACGCCGGCCAGAGATGCTGGTGAAACATCAGGAATAAACTCTTCCAGAACACAGTCACATAACCCAAAAAACTATGGATGCTGGCTGTGAAAGCCTCTGACTTCACATTATCTTGAGGTTTTCTTGGCAAGATTTCTTTAGTGGAGGTTTGCCATTGCCTTCCCCTGAGGCTGAGAGCATGTGACTTGCCCAAGGCCACCCAATGGGTTTAATGGCCAAGTGAGGAATTGAACCCTGGTCTCCAGAGTCGTGGTCCAACACTCCAACCACTATGCTAGTTCCTTAGGGGGTCTGAATTCAGTGTTAATCTGGAAAACCAGTACAGTATGCAAAGGGATCTTGTAGCACCTTTGAGAATAACTGAAAGAAAGAAACTGGTAGCATGGGCTTTCACATACTTGAGTCTATTGGTTTGTGAAAGCTCATGCTGCTAGCTTCTTTCTTTCAGTGAGTCTCAAAGTGCTACAAGATCCCATTGCATACTGAGTCTTAGGGGTCTGTCACGCAATGCTGTATTTTGTCCTCAAAAGCCCACTTTTCTGTGGTGTCTCAGGAAGGAAATGACCCGCTTTGCCTTGGATGGCAGGCAGTAGCCAAAGGAGCGTCTGATTTTCCCCCAGACCCCCTGGGAGCAAAACAAGCAAGGCTAAAGATGACCAAGAAACCTAAAAACAATTTGAGGAGGGGGAAGGAGGGAAAGGGTGGGACCCTGGATTTGACCTTCTTTCCTGCCTGAGATGCTGATGAAAGTGCAGAAGCTGGAGGTCTCTTGAAGAGGAAGCAACTGGATGGGAGGAGAAAGCAAATACCATCCTGAGGAGCACTGACTTTTGCCTAAAATATCTGGATTTGTCTATTTGAAAAACATTGTTTACTCTCCTTGCTCTACGGAGGCCATCAAATTAATTCGCATTCCTTTGGATTCTTAAACTCTGTTCCTGGAGGCTCATGGCAAGACCAGATAAAAATTGTTCCATCAGGTCCAGATGACTTAAATTATGAGGAGTCAAAGGCTTTCATGCCAGCATCCATTGTTTTTTGTGGGGTTTTTTGGGCTACGTGGCTTTGTTCTAGAAGAGTTTATTTCTGACGTTTCTCCAACATCTCTGGCTGGCATCTTCAGAGAAGATCTTCAGATCTTTGGAGAGGATGCCAGTCACAGATGCTGGCGAAACGTCAAAAACAAACTCTTCTAGAACATGTCCACATAGCCCCAAACCCCCACAAAAGACTTGAATTATGTTCATATGCAGGCTGAACCACCCAGATCAGTTTCATGGCCTGTCCCACACAAGATGGCTTTGAACAGAAGGTGCTGCGTTCCGATGCACTTTGGAAGGGTCATTGCCAACTGTGCTCTGCTTATTTATGTCCATCTGGAAGGTGGATCAGGAGGACCAAAGGCTTATTAGTTAAGTCCAAGATACAAGAGGCCTGTTCAATGGATTGCTGAAAAGTGAATCTATGCATTTAGGAATCCATTGATCTAATGAGTCTACTTGAGTCGAGACTAACAGTAGGACCTGTTGGTGTTCTTCACTGTCATCAAGTTGACTTTGACTTCTGGCAACCCTATGAATGAGAGACCTTGTGGTCTGTAGTGCTACTCAGGTCTTGCAAACTCAGGGCAGCTGTGGCTTCTGTGATTGAGTCTATCCATCTAGAATGGAGCCTTCCTCTTTTCCTACTGACTTCTACTTTTGTTGTTGTTGTTGCTGTGTGCCTTCAAGCCATTTACAACTTACGACAACACTAAGTGAATCTATCACAAATGGCAAGATTTCTGCAGAAGAGGTGTGCCCTTGCCTTCCCCTGAGGCTGAGAGAGTGTGACTTGCCGAGGTCACCCAAGGGGTTCCATGGCCAAGCTGGGATTTGAACTCGGGTCTCCAGAGTTGCAGTCTAACACTCAAACCACTGTACCACAAGCATTATTGTCTTTTCTAATGAATCATGTCGTCTCATGGTATGGTAAAACAGTCCAATGGTCAACTTGGCTTCAAGGAAGCGTTCAGGCCTGATCTATTCCTGGACCCATTAATATGTCTTTTTAGCAGTCCATTATACCTGTAGAAATCTTCTCCAACACCACTGTCCAAATGAGTTTATTTTCTTCCTATCAACTTTCTTCACTGTCCAACTTTTATACCCATACATAGAAATTGGAAATACGATGGCATGGCCAAACCTGATTTTGGTTTTCAGGATTTAGGTAAATATTTATTTGTCAAATCCAGGGTTTTTTAAGGGCTCCAACACAGAATTACATATGTTTAGGGCTTATTGGTTTTAGGATTGTTCAACCTTCGATGGAAGCTTAGAGTGAGCCATAGCTTTAGGAAAATCAAACATTCAGTTTATTTGGAAGAGATGCCACAGGGGATCAAGAAAAGAGGGATGCAAAAAACCACAACAAACATCTTGAAACAACCAAGATGGAGTATCACAAGGCCCACTGTGAGCAAAAGAATATAAGTATGTAGCCACACTGCAGAAAGAAAGCAGTTTGACACCTCTTTGAATGACATGGCTTTATACTCTGGAATCCTGTGGAATCCTGGGATGTGTAGTTTGGTGAGGTTCTCAGCCTGGTTTGTCAGAGAGCTTGGTGCCTCAACCAAACCACACATCCCGGGATTGTATAGGAGAGAGCCATAGCAACTGAAGTGGTGTCAGCCTACTTTATTTTTGCAGTGTAGCTACACTGGTCTCTGAACACTAAGCCATGTCTGGTGATGTCCAAAAAATGACACACATTTAGAGACATATGTTGGCTTGAGTCTCTTTGCTGATAGATTTCTTTCCCTGTGAACAGAGAGAGAGATATAGGTCTTGTTCTTATTGTGCTGGTAAATCTGTTCCTGGAGTCTGCCATTTAAGATTTGTAAGGATGGGGGAAGAGGAGAGGTTTTGTGTGCTACATACTAGATAGATAGATAGATAGATAGATAGTGCAGTATACATGCTTATATTATTCCAGGTAGCAGAATCAATATACTATACTATACTATACTATATTATACTACTGTATATTACACACACACACACATTCTGCTACCTGGAGTAATATAAGCATGTATATTATATATATATATGTGTGTGTGTGTATGTATGTATTTCTGCAGTGTCAAGTAATCTAAGCATGTATACTCATATACTATATATGTATGCAGTATTGTATATATATATGTATCAATTCTTTTACCTGGAATAATATAAACAAGTATACTGCATATATATATATTGTGTGTGTGTGTGTGTGTGTGTGTGTGTGTGTGTGTGTGTTTTTGACTTTGTTACCTGGATGGATGTATACTGCATGTTTTATTTCTGCAGTATGGAGTAGTATAAGCATACATTCTGTCTGTCTGTCTGTCTGTCTGTCTGTCTATCATCTATCTATCTATCTATCTATCTATCTATCTATCTATCTATCTATCTATCTATCTATCTATCATACTGTCTGTGTGTGTGTGTGTGTGCCAAAAATAATAGGCTAGATATATTTCTCCATGATATATGAATCTTCCACCTTGAAGGATCCACCCATTCTTTTTTTTAAGGAGCAGTTATCCTACAAATTGTACAAGCCAGATTCAGGTTTGCCATCTCAGAGATGGAGTCCAAAAGATAAGGAAAGTCAAAGACACAGCAAATACAGCATTTTATTTGGTATTGTAAGCTGCCTTGATCCTGTGGGAAAGGTGGCATATCAATAAAAATTTATTGTTATTATTATAAAAATCAGAAGGGAGGCGGTGGCTTCACTGTGACTCCAGTTCCTGGACCAATTTTGAGTTCATCTCCAAACTATCCCTCCTGTAAAACTCAGTGCATAATATATTCCCCACTCCAAAACAAGAGGGCCATTGGCTGCTTCTGCCTAAGGATAAGTATGGTCAAATTTGCCCAGCCATGGAAAAGTTTGTTTCCTTGACTACAACTCCCAGCATCCTTCAACCAGTGTGGGGGATTCTAGGAGTTGTAGGAACTTTCCCAAAGTATGTCAGTTTCAGGAAGAACTTGAATATCAAATCCTTGTTGCTGCTCATTTCTCATTTCTTATTTCTTCTTCTTCTGCTGCTTTTTTATCTTGTCCTCCCCCTTCTGCTGAGTTTTGGATGACTTATTCTGGACTTTGCTGCCTTTCCTTCCCTGGGCCTCAGGGCTGGGTGGCGGAGGGTAAGGGGCTGGCGGGTTCAGGATTAGGGACCTTTTCTGGAGTTTGAGCTGCAAGATCTCAAAGGTGGTCTGGATCTCATGCTGGATAATATCCTGAAGAGTCTGGACCTCGGTCTTAATGGCTTCTGCGACGAGGCAGACAAGGGCCTAGAAGAGGAATGCAGGGCGCCTTAGAACAAAATTCAAAATGCACAAAGCAGGGACACTCTTACTGAGCCAACTCCAAAGCACAAAATACATCAGCTGAGAGCATTAGAGACCAGTTTCTTCCCTATCCAGATGATTTTTAAATTGTGAATTTTAAATTATGACTTGGAAATGTAGATTGTTTTAATATGTATGTCTCTTATTTTTTGTTTTAAACTGATGTGTGTTTTATCTACTATTACTACTACTAGTAGTGATAATAATATTCATTTCTTACCTGCCTCTCCCCATGGATGGAGGTGGGGAACTAAACCACAACTCTAGCATATATACAATGATCATATATTTATATGTAGTAACCACATTGCAGTAATACTCCAAAACACAACTCTAACATACATACAATGATCATATATTTATATGTAGTAACCACATTGCAGTAATGCTGCAAAACACAGAATACACAATCCAAAGTGCTATAGACAACTATATATCCCAAACTATGTCCATGTGCTTCCTCTGAAGCTGACAACCTCTGCTCCTGTAAAATGATTTCCACAATCAGTAAATGGCAAAATGATTTCCACAAATTATTTTACTGGAACAGATGTTGTCAGGATCAGAGAAAGCACATCGACATAGTTTGGGATACATAGTTTTCTATAGCACTTTGGATTGTGTCTTCTGTGTTTTGCAGTATTACAGCATCATGGTTATGTTATATAAATATATGATCCTTGCATATATGTTAGAGTTATGTTTTTATTCCTTTGGGACATTGTCGTGATATAGGCCTGGGATAGATGGGCCCGAAGCAATGTGCCGCTGCTGATACTAGGGATTCAGAGTGTGCAGCAACCACACACTCCAGAATCCTAGTCCATATGGGCGGTGGCATCATGATAGCATCCTGTCCACATGGGCACTGCCATGATGACATAAGGGATGACATAATGGTGCACTCGTGACATCAGCCGGGTACCATAAAAAGAACTTGCTTTTCACAGGTTCTTTTTACTCCTGAGGGATGCCGTGCATTTTGGCTGCTGCAGCGTCCCTACAGAGTTAGAACAGGAGCCTCCAGTCTGTCATTTCAGGGCGGTTTGTTTTGCCCCATAGTTCATTATATTGTCAGTTTCTCCCAGCTCTTCTTTCTGTGTTTGTTATGAAAACCTCCTGTTGTGCACAATATAGTCAAAACGCATTAATTAAAACATGCAACGGTTTAAAAGGGCAAATAAGACATACACATTCTAAAACGACCTATGTTTAAAATTCATGATTTGAAAATCATCTGGATAAGCCTGCTGAAACTGATGTTCTGTATCACTAATGTTGTGTATGTATTAATCTGTTGTTTTCCCCCACTTTGATCCATGGGGAGAGGTGGGTAATAAATATATCATCACCATCCAAGCTTTCAAAGCTTCACTGGCCTCTTCATCAGATATCAAAAGACACCTTAGTTTGTGATGTTTTTACTAATGGTGTACTTCATTGTCATCTCAAAATCCATGAGCAAGCACTTGCGCCTGGTAATCTTCCTCCTCCTTCACCACATAGGGAGGTTGTGCCTCTATAACAGTAAAAATCACTAAAAGTTACAGTTACATCACAAAAGGAATGAGGTTATCCCTTGCTGTTGAGCAAAATGCATGGAACTGTAGGTGGTTTTCTTTCTGCAGTTGTAAAAAAAAATTTCACGTCATGTGTGTACACTTTAGTAAGAGCATTATATAATAGTTGCATATTATTATTATTATTATAATTATTATTATTATTATTATTATTATTCCCACCTTCCCCCTGGTACAGGGACTCAAGGCAGCTAACAAAATTTAAAACAGCCCAAGTTTACAGCAATACATAGCATTAAAAATACAATTTTTAAAAAACAAACAATTTCAAAAGGTTAAAGACACTACATATTGAAATTTGAAATGTACTCAACTGAAGAACCCTCAGCTGCATCTGCACAGCAGAAATAATCCAGTTTGACACCACTTTGATAGTGTCCCAGTGCTGCGGAAATAATGGGAATTATATTTTGTTGTGGCACCAGAGCTCTCTGAGAAGGCTAAATATCGCACAAAACTACAGTTTCCAAAATCCGATAACACTGAGCCATGGTAGTTAAAGTGATGTCAAACTGGATTATTTCTCCAGTGCGTATGCAGCCTTAGTACCCGGGACTTTCCGATTGCTCTGTTGTTCCTATGTTAAGAGGAATCATAGCACTGAAACCTCTTGCTTTCATTAGAAGTACTGAATCCCAAGACCTGTTATGTTGTAACCTTTTCCATTGTCCTGTCAAGCAGACTGGTTATTTTGAAATCTGTTTGGACTGGTTACCATTGCAACTACCCACAATTTATGTTTTAGGTGCTTTTCTAACTGTTGATGAATTACAGCTTTGATTCTTATTTAAACAATTGCTATCTTTATGTTCAAGAGAGCCAGTGTGTTGTAGCGGTTTCAGCTTTCAATTATGCCTGTGGAGACCAGGATTTGAATCCTGGCTTGGCCATGTAAACTCACCACGTCCTGAGGTTTCTGGGCCAAAACCTGAGACCTAGGGATGGCCCCTTGTGATACCATTAAGAGTTACGCATCAACTACCAAACCACAGTTGTTCACGCACACACACAATCTTTTCCTGTTTGGAAATTAAGAGAGAAATCTGAAATAATGGGTGTGATTTCAAAGTGAATCAGGGCAATTCTCACCTGCACTGAGACTGCCTAAAGCACACTTAATCTAGCCTACTTGCTTCTAGCTAGAAAGTAGATGCAGAGCAGAGTTGAAAATAAGCCCTGGCAACACACAGCTGGAGAGAGAAGGAAGAAACTCACTAAGTACGTAAATGCATAGACTTTCAGGAGCGCTCTTTCTCCTTGCAGCAGCCAACAGATGAATCCTTGCAAATTGTTGCAAGCTGAGCTAGGGATGTGCACCTAGCTCTTTCCTCTTGCCCAACAAAACTGGAGAATTTGCACTTTTGCCTCCCACCTGGAGATGACCCATGGAGACTCAGATCTGACAACCCTAGGCCTCATTCCCACCCACAAATAAATCAGTTTGCGATCTGGATCAATGGATCGATTTGACAGCCGAGCGTGGTTCACACTACATTTGTCCTGATCACATTTTCCCCCTGTAAAATAACCCACTTGTGGTTCACAGTCACAAATGAATCAATTCAAAATGGACTCACTCCAGCCAGTCAAAGGGCAAATTTAAATCGATTCTGATCTGCATCTGGTTCTCACTTGCGTGGAATCGATTTATCCAAAAAGATGTGCAAAAAAATCAGCATCAAAAAGAGGCGGGTTAAATGGGTCTAGTGCACGGCCCCTCTTTCTGAATCACTTCAGCAATTCAGTTTGAGTGGGAACCAGGGTCAATTGGACTGGTTCAAACTGATTTGCAATCCAATTTAAAAGGTAGTGGGAATCAGGCCCTAGTGAAGACAATACATCTTCCAAACTTGAAAGAATCTGTTCACAGTGCTGAACCCTCCTCCACAATAGGCTCAGGATCTGAGATAGTAGCTTTAAAGTTCAGACTAAAACCCAGAGAGGGTTCACCACCCCACTGACAAAGAAGTCTCCAGTTGGCATGGCACGACATATGCCCTCAGTGGCTAAGTTTACATACACCCTGCCTATTCCAGGAGCCCAGGGTGGGTCTTGGGAACAGAACTCCAGTTTGCTATTGAAGCTGGGTTGGGGCCAAAAAGATAGTGTGGGATTGTATGTGGGTCAGGATGGCAGCATGTGTGCATGTGTATAGAGACACCTGTCAACAGAAGCCACTGGGCCGCTGCGATGCTTTGGCCTCCAGCCAATCTCCCAGCAGCTATTGAGGTTGGAAGAGATCCATTAGATCTCAGGGGCCTTCCGTGATGGTGGTGGGACCAAATCCAAGACCCACCGAGAGAATTTGGGAACACTGAATCCTGGGGAGTGTCCCATTTTACACCCAGGGTGGTATGCTGGCAGAGCTATTGAACACACAGGGATTCACACCAAGGCTCTCAACGCTTGGGTTCAAAAGGTGACATCTCTGCTTTGCCTTGCATTCGCCTGCAGTTATTGGCCGGGTGACAAGTTGCAGATGCCACACATGCAAAGGCTTTATTTTTTAATAAACGGGCCATTAATTCCCCTCCGACACTAGAAACGCCTCAGAGTTTCATTCCATTTCCCCAAACAAAAATACACTTCAGGGCAGAGAAGAACAGGCAAAAGCAAGCCTGGGCAGGTGGAAGGGTTCCACCTCTCTTGCGTGATAAATTCGTCACAGCTTGGTTATTCAAATTACGGCTGGCAAGGAGAGAAAAATTACTAGAAGAGGGAGCCAAGGACTTAAGCCTGAAAAGCTGTCCCTTTGTAGTCCAAACTGAGAAATCAGAGCCAAATTCTGCAAATTCATAGGACTTTAGGGCTATAATTATTTTTAAAAATTGGACTACAGCTCCCATAATCCCCCGGGCACCGACACTGTAGAAATAATGCAGTTTGACACCAGTTTAAGTGCTGAAGCTCCATCCTATGGAATCCTGGGATTTGTAATTTTACAAAGTCTTTAGACATCTCTGCCAAAGAGTGCTGGTGGCTACCAAACAGCAAACACATTAGGCAATGGGCTTGAGGTGAGGGCTGAGGTCTGCTCAGCAGCTTGTCCCCATTGCACATCAGAGGAGCCTTCTAAAGTTTTGAAAAGCTTTAGAAGGATCCTTCCATTTCAAGCCCATTGCCTAATGCATTTGCTGGTCTCCTCCAAGAAACATGCCCCATGTCCTGGGAATGGATCTTGCCTGCTGCTCAAAGTGGATGGCACCAGCAGGTCAGTCCCTAAAACTATACAAGTCTTAAGTCAAATCGAGTCCGTGTGTCATTTTTGCCAAGTCAAGTCATTGAAGTAACTTAAGTCTGACTTAAGACCAAGTGAACTGACTTGAGTCTACATCACTGCTTTTTACCATCTTGATCGCCCAATTCTGGACACATTCCAGTTTGTCAACATCCTTCTTAAACTGTGATGCCCAGAACTGGACATTGCAAGCGGGACAAAATTATGGAATGTGGGATCAGTTTGCAGGCAGAAGGCAAATTTGTTTTTGTTGCTGTGTGTTTTCAAGTCATTTCTGACTTATGATGACCCTAAGGCAAACCTATCACTGGGTTTTCTTGGCAAGAGCCTTCAGAGGGGGTTTACCACTGCCATCCTCTGAAGCTGAGAGAGTGTGACTTGCTCAAGGTCATTCCGTGGGTTTAATGGCTGAACTGGGAATTGAATCCTCACTTGGCCACAGAAGCCCACTGGGTGACCCTGGGCAAGTCACACTCTCTCAGCCTCAGAGGGAGGGAAAGGTAAAATTCTGAAGACATGTTTCCAAATGATTGGTTTGCCATAGGGTCACCATAAGTTGGAATTGACTTGAAGGTACACAACAACAACAACAACAAGGGGACTCATGTTACAGAGGGGAAAGGTAGATGAGGGAATTCCTTTCTTTCTTTCTTATACTGTAATAATATAACCTGGGGGCATTGACTGAAGCTTCATTGCTGATGGGAGATGCAGGCCAGATGAAAAGAAATACAGTGGGCCCTTGGTATCTGCTGGGGTTTGTTCCCAGGAATCCCCATGGATACTAAAATCCGCGGCTGCTCAAGTCCCATTAAATGCAATGGCACTGTGAAATGTCTCCTTTATATAAAATTGGAAAAACAAGGTTTGCTTTGGGAATTTATATATCCTTTGAATATTTTCGAGCTGTGGCTGCTTGAATCCACAGATAAAAAAATCTGTGGATACCAAGGTCCAACCGTATTGCTTCAGAAAGTGCCTAGTGAACAACACCTACAATTAAAAAAATAAAAATTAAAACAGTTTAAAAAATCCAGGTCAGCACCTGTGAAGAAAACCAAACTGATTTTTTTTTCTTTTAAAAAGATCTCTCAGAAATGGTGCCACCAATGTAATGGGCTTGCACTCTTGGGCAAGAACGTAACGTCGTAAGCCAGGCTTCCTTGAGCAATCTGAAAGCAGAGGGAGGACAAGTTCATACAAGTGCCATCAGTCCTTTAGCCATCCTGATCTGAACCATTTAAAGGCTTTCACTGGCACTTGTAATTTCGGTGTGGAAACCAACCAGTAACCGGTTTAACCATGTACTCAAGAGTAATGATTCTGAAGCATCTTTTTTCTTGTGCCTCTGCTTTCTCTCTGGATGCATCTACATAGCAGAATTAATACAGTTTGACACTGCTTTATTTCTCATGGCTCAGTGCAATGGAATTCTAAGATATGTTGTTTTCTGAGATACTTAACCTTCTTTGGCAGAGAGCTCTGGGTCCACAGCAAATTGGGCCTGTCTCAATTGGTTATGGGGCCAACACATTCCGCTGGTAATACTCTCGATATGGTCTTTTGTACGGACATGGAAACTCCCTGGGCAGAAGTAACCAATATTTCCGCCTTGTCATGGACGGATCATTTCCTGGTTGAGGCGAATATTAAGGCATCTACCCAGATCCCCCCCGGGGGTGGCGGACCTATTAGAATGGTCCACCCTCGAAGGTTGATGGAACCCAAAAGGTTACAAGAAGCCCTAGAGGGGTATATGGTTGGATCTGACGGCGATTCTGTTGATGCCCTGACTACCACCTGGGACACTGATCTCTCCAGGGCTATACACAGTATCGCTCCCAAGCGTCCTCTCAGGCCTGCTTCCAAAAAGCAGCCCTGGTATACAGAAGATCTCCGGGCAAGGAAGCGGGTCCTGCGACGACTAGAGCGCAAATAGCGGACACACCAGGACTCAGCCGACAAGGCACTTCTGGACTCCCTTTTGGAGGACTATGGAGTGGCGATAGACACAGCAAAGAATTCATTCTATGCTGCTCGTATCGCGTCCGTGGAGTCGCGTCCAGCAGAGCTGTTCAGGGTAATGAGGGAGCTTACTCAGCTACCCTCCTCCCTGAACCCTATTTTGGAACCATCCAAGGCCTGCTGCGACGAATTTAACAACTTCTTTGTGAATAAAACCTCTCGGATAAGGGCTGATCTAGATGCCATTATTTGTTCAGAAACCAGAGTAGAGGTCTCCAGAGCTTCCGTGGACTCAATTGTACTGGATCACTTTGAGTCAGTAAGTACTGAGGATGTGGACAAGATCTCTAGAAGTGTTAGGAAGACAACTTGTTCTCTCGATCCCTGTCCCTCGTGGCTAGTGGCTCAGGGGGGTGCGGTTGTAACAACTCTGTTGCACCACATAATTAATACATCTCTTAGGGATGGGCAATTTCCAACCAGCTTAAAATTGGCCGTTGTAAAATCGCTGTTAAAAAAAGCCCTCCTTAGACCCCCTGATGCATAATAATTATCGGCCTGTCTCGCTATTGCCTTTCTTGGGGAAAGTGATCGAGAGGGCAGTTGCAATCCAGCTTCAATCGATCTTGGATGATATGGATTATCTGGACCCATTTCAAACCGGGTTCCGGGTAGGCTACGGAGTTGAGACTGCCATGGTCGCCTTGGTCGATGATCTCCGTCTGGGCATTGACAGGGGTAGCGTGTCCCTGTTGGTGCTCTTGGACATCTCAGCGGCTTTTGATACCATAGACCATGGTATCCTTCTGGAGCGCCTAGCAGAGGTGGGAATCGGGGGCACTGCGCTCCAATGGTTCCGATCCTACCTCTCTGGGAGGTTCCAGATGGTGCAGCTGGGAGACAGAATGGCTCCTTGAGGGACCCCAGATATAAGGGCCCTCTTATTGGAGCACACGTCTCCCAGCTGCACCATCTGG
>NC_056522.1:6269762-6318232 GCF_019175285.1 Sceloporus undulatus | reverse complement strand
GCTTTTGATACCATAGACCATGGTATCCTTCTGGAGCGCCTAGCAGAGGTGGGAATCGGGGGCACTGCGCTCCAATGGTTCCGATCCTACCTCTCTGGGAGGTTCCAGATGGTGCAGCTGGGAGACGTGTGCTCCAATAAGAGGGCCCTTATATCTGGGGTCCCTCAAGGAGCCATTCTGTCTCCCATGCTTTTCAACATTTACATGAAACCGCTGGGAGAGATTATCTGGAGACACAGGGCGTGGTGTTATCAGTACGCTGATGACACCCAAATATATTTCTCTGTGTCTCCAACTGATGCAGTGACCAGGGATGGCATCTCTCCTCTTGATGCCTGCCTAGACTCGGTAATGGGCTGGATGAGGGAAAACAGACTCAGACTGAATCCAGAGAAAACGGAAGTGCTCGTGATAGGTTCCCCCGGTCCGGGATTGGAGGTTTGTCCACCTGTCCTGAACGGGGTCACGCTCCCCTTGAAGGACTCTGTTCACAGCTTGGGGGTGCTCCTAGATTCGTCGCTCCACCTTACATCTCAGGTGGATGCGACGGTCCGGAGCACCTGCTATCAGCTTCGGTTGATATGCCAGCTGCGACCCTTCCTGGGCCGGAGGGACCTTGAAACGGTGGTACATCTCTGGTAACCTCTCGTTTGGATTTCGTTAACGCGCTCTACATGGGGCAACCCTTGTACCATACTCAAAAAGCTACAGTTGGTTCAAAATATGGCAGCTAGGTTGGTCACTGGATCTTCCAGGGCCACCTACATAACACCAGTATTAAAAGATCTAATTGGCTGGCTATTCGCTTCCGAGCGCAATACAAGGTGTTGGTTATTACCTATAAAGCCTAAATGGCTTGGGCCAGGGTACTTGGAGGACCCCTCTCCCCATATAATCTGCCCTGCACACTCAGATCGGCCGGGAAGCATTTGCTGAGAGTTCCAGACTCGAAAATGCCACAACATCACGTAGGGCCTTTACCAGCTCAGCCCCTCAGCTCTGGAACTCGCTTCCCGGTGAGCTCCGCTCGGCCACCTCCCTTGATCAGTTCAGGAAGGAGTTAAAAACCTTCCTGTTCCAACAAGCCTTCCCCTAACTGTTCCTTGTTAGCCTCCCCTCTTCCCCCTCACGTCTGTTGTTACATTCTAAGCTAGCTGGATATTTGTTAATTGTGGTTTGCACTGATTGTATTTGATGATTGCTTTTATATGTTATATTTGTTGTGTTTTTATTTTTGAATGGCACTTTCTGTAACCCGCCTTGATCTGAGAAAGGCGGGCTATAAATAAATAAATAAATAAATTATATTATTATTATATTATTATATTACAAATCTCAGGATTCCATAGGATGGGATCATGAAGTTAAAGTGGTGTAAGCTAAATGAATTCTGCAGTGTGGCAGCAGACATCTTGGGGCTGCTTTAGTGCTGGATTTAGTGACTTTCAATTTAAGGGCCAGAATACTGCGGGATCAGCCCAGAGTATTCTGGCCAGTTATATTTGAAATATAAGCTGGAAGCAGCCACAGCTGATACTTAATGAGCAAATGAAATGATATCACCAGGAACCACGCAGGTTTCGGTTTTGGCCTGGGTTGCATACACAGTGCAGAAATCATCTGGTTTGACGCTACTTTAACAGCCATGGGTCAATGCTGTGGAATTCTGGGAACTGCAGTTTTTGGACACCAGATCTTTGCAGGACAAGTTCATACAAATGCCACGTCCTTTAGCCAACCTGATCAAACCATGTAAAACTTACACGGCACTTTTAATTTTGTGTGGAAACCATGTAACCTACTTGACCATGCAATCCAGAGTCATGATCCTCAAGCATCTTTTTCATTTCCCAGAATTGCAATTTTGCAAGTCCCAAATTCAATAGCATTGACCCATGACTGTTAAGTGGTATCAAACCAGATTTATTCTCTAGTGTGGATGCTTTACTCTGGTGCCACAACAAACTGCAATTCTCAGAATTCATAATATGACTCACTGACTGTTAAATTGGTGTAAAACTGGATATTTTCTGCAGTGTGGATGAAGCCTGGAAACCTCAGGACCTGGGATGAACTGGCAACTCTATGAAGGACATCTCTGTCACAACTTTCCTCCTGGTTTACCTTTTTGCTCAGGCCATCGGCTTGGCTTTTGACACTTTGGTAACATCCTGCAGCAGATTTCTCTCTGCGCATGCAAGGTTTTCGGATGTGCTCCATGTCGGCTGTTTTTCATCTCAGCCGCCGACAAGGCAGCCAGCTTCTGCTCTATTTCCAGGCTTCCAGCTCCATGCCTTTCTCTCAGAGGTAGAGGACTAGGGGGAGCATGGATTCCAAATTGCCAAAGGTTTTGATGGCGGTCTCTTTCCGGGTCAGCACAAATGGGTATAACGAATAATGCTTTATGAGCGTGTTTGTGGAAGTAATCGTAGATGGCAGCAGGTTCAATGGAGGCAGCTTCACCTGAAAGGTAGAAAGCTCTTTGAAGGATTTGATGGCTTGTGAAGGAGGCAACCTGTAGTGAGACAGTGGTGAGAGGGATATTTATTATATTATTATTATTTATTATTTCCCCCATTTAAACTCAAGGTGGCTCACAATTTAAAAGAACAATCAATTCAAAATGTACAAGAAGAAAGCATTATTTTCATTTTTACTATTTGCAACTATTTGCATTATTATTTGCATCATTAAAACAATTTACATTCAGTAAAAGAATAAAATGCAATTTAAAAGAACCCAAAAATGACCTAAAACCAGACCTCCATTCCATTAAAACAATACAGCACCCACGAGTCTGTTTGTTAAAAACTTCTATTTTAAAAAGACATTTTTAAAATGTTGGAATAACAAAGGTTTAGCTAGTATACAATAATACAAGTAAAACCCCATAACTTATGATAATACACAGAGTGCAGGCCTACGAAATATGCAGCTAATAGCCCATATGCCATGAATATACACTTATATAGGTATAGGCCGCAGCTCTGAAAAAGTAACTCATGGTACATTGGTTTGAGCATTGGACTACAACTCTGGAGCTGATGGTTCAAATTCCCACTTGGCATGATACCTACTGGGTGACCCCCTGGGCAAGTCACACTCTCCAGCCTCAGAGGATGGCAATGGCAAACTTTCTCTGAACAAATCTTGCTAAGAAGCCCCCATGATAATGTTGCCTTGGGGTCACCATAAGTCAGAAACAGTTGTGCAGAAGAGGGAATTTGAGCAGGCGGCACCAAACCAGGTAAGAAGCAACACCTGCTGAAAATCTTTTTTACACAGCCATTAAAGATATAGGAGCCCTCTCTAGTTTTCATTGTAGCAACCCTAGTTACAGGGCACACATGTTTTTTTTCAATATATATTTGTCATTTTCATGTGCCTTCAAGTTTGTTTCATCACCATTTCTTTCTCACTCATGGAGACCTTAAGGCAAACCACCACTCTCCGAGGGAGTGCATTCCACTGTCGAACGCCTTTACTGTCAGGAAGTTCCTCCTAATGTTGAGGTGGAATCTCTTTTCCTGGAGCTTGCAATCCATTGTTCTGGGTCCTGTTCTCTGGAGCAGCAGAAAACAAGCTTGCTCCTCCTCAATGACATCCCTTCAAATATTTGAACAGGGCTATATATCACCTCTTAACAGTCTCTTCTCCAGGTTAAACATCCCCAGCTCCCTGAGTCGTTCCTCATAGGACATGGTTTCCTGACCCTTCACCATTTTAGTCACTTCCTTTGGACACACTCCAGTTTTTCACATCCTTTTGAATTGTGGTGCCCAGAACTGGACACAATATAGTCCAACAGTCAAACCACTAAACCACACTATGCACAACTTTACAAAGTAGCTAAAATGTTTCAGTTACACTGCAGAGAACTAAAGTTACCCCTCTTGAGTCAGTTTTTAATGTAGTGTTATTGTACTTGACTATTGGGGGAAATGAATTGATGATAAGAAACTAGCTATAGAGTACCTAGCTTCCAAGCTTGGAGATTTTTGGCTTTTCCTGATGCATCTTTCAGTGTATTCAGTGTTTATTTCCTTCTGTTACTAAAAGCAGTGTCATGTGTAAAGCAGTTCACTCACCAGTGGTTTTAAAGAGCCTAGATTTCTTCAAAGTGCAATGCAAGAACATACATGATACTAGATGGATGTTTAAAGAAGGAGAGAACATGACAGGGCTTTTGAATGTCAATGCAAAGAAAACAGGTGTTTAAGCCCAACTAAACATTAGGAAGAAAAAACCATTGATCGGAAGAGCTGTTCAACATAGAATGGACTACAGGTTTGCATCTTCCTTATCCGAATGCTGGGGACCACATGTTTTTGGTTCCTATGGCCCAATGCTATGGAATTCTGGGATTTGTAGGTTTGTGAGATATATAGAGTCAGGGGCTCTGGGGCCACAACAAACTACAAAGCCCAGGATCCCATAGCCATGGCAGTTAAAGCAGTATCAACAGTTTTTAATTCTGCAGCGTAGATGCAGTCTTATAAGGCTGTCTATGGCCTGTACGACAGGCCAAATTAAAGCTGCTTTGGGTCACTTTGGAGGTATGGTGTTTAAATGACATACCATCATAAGAGGACTGGAGCGTGGCTTTGGCATGGCTTCTGGCCTCTTAGGACACATGCATCATTGAACAGAGGCTGGACTTTTTGTGTTTTGATATATTAGTGAAAGGGTCTTTTACAGCATTTTAATGCCTGTTCTAATTAATGTATTATGCCTTATGTGTTTTTGTTGTTCTTTCGGAGATTATCGCACTGCGTTCTGAGAACGTTCTGATCATGTGATGAGAACGGAACGCATTTGAGATAACCGCACGTATGCGTATGGGTTCTCAGAACGCTTAAATGTGTTCCAAATGTGTTCCAGGAGAAACGGATGTTGAATGTGTTCTGAATGTGTTCCCAGAGAGCTGAAACTTGATGAAAACGTTCCAAGAGAAGGTGTGGCGGTATTCTATCCCGTTCTCAAATCCGTTCCCTCATTCCTCTGTCTCCTGATTGGCTGAAAGAATGACAGGCAGGAGGGAGGCAGGCGGGAGCGACTGCAGTGAGGGAAGGTGTGTGTGTGTGAGGGGGGAAAGAAGGAGGGAGGGAAGGGAGAAAAAGGGAGGAAAGGTGGGACAAGGAAGAGAAAGGAAAGCAGGGAAAGAGAGGGAAAGAAGAGACCAAGCAGAAGAGCAAGAGGGAGAGGGTCTGGCTGCTTCTCCGGGGGTCTCTGTGTCATGTCCAGTGGGGCTCCTGTGCTGTCACAATGCAGGAGGCAGGGATGCCCAGGACCTTCTCCTCCTTCCCTCCGGAGGGAACCCACAAAAGCTCCTCTGTTTGGACACCACACAAAAGCAAGCAAAAAATCCCAGAATTCCATAGCAAAGAGCCAGACAAAGTTAAAGCGGGGAGGGAAGCTCACAACCTGAAGGCACACATTACAACACACACAACAGAGGCAAAAGGGTGTCAAGCTGCCAAAAAGGGGAAATGGGATGACAGCAGAGGACTCTTCTTTCTAACGGTTATAAAGAGCTGCTATGGCTGCCGGGCTTCTGCCCTTGGCCCAGTCCCCTCCCTGGCAACTTGCTTTCCTTGGCTTGAAGGGACCTCCATGGAGCTCCTCCTCCCTCAAGGAAGAGGGACCAGGGCAGAGAGCAAGAGGGAGAGGTCTGGCTGCTCTTCTGCGGGGGCCCTCTGGTGTCATGTCCAGCGGGGCTCCTGGCTTGCAGCCTGCAGGAGGCAGGGATGGCAGGGATGCCCAGGACCTTCTCCTCCTTCTCTCCAGGAGGGAACCCACAAAAGCTCCTCTGTTTGGAGCACCACAGAAAAGCAAGCAAAAACTCCCAGAATCCATAGCAAAGAGCCAGACAAGAGTTAAAGCGGGGAGGGAAGCTCAGAACCTGAAGCACACATTACTGCACACACACAGGAGCAAAAGGGTGTCAAGCTGCCAAAAAGGGGAAATGGGATGACAGCAGAGGACTCTTCTTTCTAACGGTTTAAAGAGCTGCTATGGCTGCTGGCCTCTGCCTTTGGCCCAGTCCCCTCCCTTTCCCTCCGCTTGAAGGGACCTCCGTGGAGCTCCCTTAATGCCCAGGCTGCCAGGAGGGGACTCTGCCCTTGGCCCATCAAGTTACATAGGTTTTATCCTATTTCTTCAAACATATGCCAGCATATGAAGCCCCAGCGTTTTTAGGGGCTTGCCTTCCTTCCCTCCCAAGAGAATCTTCGGAGGGAAGACTTCTCAGTGAGGCTGAGAAGCACTCTCCTGGCCAGAGTCCCTAGGCTACTGAAATCCCCCACCTCCCTTCCCCTAGAAATCAATCAAAAAACTGAGTTTAAAAGGAGCAAGGAGAGCCCTTTGGGTCTCATCTGAGAGAGATTTTAAACTCCGTTTTTGGATTCTCCTATGGGGAAGAGGGGAGAGAGAGAGATGGCAGGACAATCCCATAGCCAAGTATCCTCTGCCCCCCCCCCATGAAGACCCATAGGGCTCACTGCTCTTTTAAAACTCCGTTTTGGATTGATTCCATGGAAAAGAGGAGAGAGGGAGAGATGGCAGGACAACCCCATAGCCAAGCATCCTCTGCTCCCCCCAGATGAAGACCCATAGGGCTCATCTGCTCTTTTTAAAAACTCCGTTTTGGATTGATTCCTATGGAAAGGGAGTGAGGGATTTCAGTAAGCCGAGGGACTCAGGGAGGCGAGCTCCATGGCCCAAGCCTCCCTTTTCCCTCTGTCCCCTGGGGGCAGCGCCTCTCCCAGAGCCGTCCAACCACTGAGTGGCGACGTCATCAGAAGACAGCCCACAAAACTTAATACAGCAAACCGTTCTGAGAATGGTTTCAAGAAAAAGGAATCGCAGTGCGGTAAACTGCCGTTCTGATCCCGTTCTGATCACGTTTTGATTTCTAATGCGGTAATATCCGTTCCAGGAACGTTTTCATCACGTGATGATATGGAACGTTCTCAGAACGCAGTGCGATAATCTTCATTGTGTGCCTTCTAGTCGTTTCCAACTTATGGTGACCATATAATGGGGTTTTCTGGGCAAATTTCTTCAGAAGGGGTTTGCCACTGCCATCCTCTGAGACTGAGAGAGTGTGACTTGTCCGAGGTCTTCCAATTGGTTTACATGGCCAGGTTGTGATTTGAACCTTGGCCTCCAGAGTCATAGTCCAACCCTTAAGCCACTTCACCATGCCAGTTCTCACAGTGCAGTGCTTTACTAGATATTTTATGTATTCTTCCAATTTTAGTGCATGTGCTGCTGAAGCAAGCACCTTTACTAGATATTTTCATGTTATGTAAGTGGCTTGGTATCCCAGTCTTGGGGGAAAGGCCTGCTTGAATGAAAAGGCCTGTAGCTGAAGGACAACTGAGAGGGACCTGTCCTAACCAGAATACTCAGCTGGAATACTTTGTCCAGTTCTGGGCACCACAATTCAAGATGAACGTTGACAAGCTGGAGCATCTCCAGAGGAGGGCAACCAAAATGGGAACCATGAAGCCCTATGAGGAGAGACTTAGGGAGATGGATATGTTTAGCCTGGAGAAGAGAAGGTTAAGGGGTGACACGATAGCCCTGTTTAAATATTTGAAGCGATATCATATTGAGGATGGAGCAAGCTTGTTTTCTGCTGCTCCAGAGACTAGGATACAGAGCAATGGATTCAAGCTACAGGAAAAAAGATTCCACCTAAGCATTAAGAAGAATTTATCATAAGAGCAAGAGCAACAGCAGCTTAATTTATATATCGCTTCATGCATTCTCTAAGTGGTTTACAACTGTAAGCCAATTGCCTGCAACAAGCCGGGTACTCATTTTAATGACCTCGGAAGGATGCAAGCCTGAGTCGAGCTGTTTGAAAGTGGAATAGATTGCCTTGAAGGGGTTTGGATCCTCCTTCTTTGGAGGTCTTTACAAACAGTGGCTGGATGGCCATCTGTCAGGAGTTTTTTAATTGTATTTTCCTGCATGGCAGAATCGCCCTTGGAGTCACTTCCAACTCTGTGATTCTATGATTCTATAGTGTGGTCCGCACTCCCCGCACCTCCCTAGTGACACAACTGGCTAATCATGTTTTTGCCTCTTTGAGTCCCTTCCAACTGTATGATTCTACAATTCTGTTATCTCCTTGGGTCTCCATACGTTATGGAATCTATGAAATTCCATTGTAGGTTTCAACACCTTGTGTAGGTCCTTTAAAATTCATGCTAGAACCCAGAGCGGATTGGGGGCAAATCACTGAGGTGGCAGGGGGCAGATCTAGCCAGGATAACCCCAACCAGTTCTTTCCCTCCCACATATTTCGTCTGTGCCCCAGTGTCATGCCTTCACAGGGCTAACGGTGTCACAATAGGAGAGCAGACATTTTGGAGCCGGCGTGATGGAACAAACCTGCTAATTAGCACTGAGCAATATTTATTTTATGGGACACCTAAAGGTGAGATCATTTATTATACAACCCAGTTGATCTTTAAAGGTTCCCATTTCAGGCTGGGTGGAGACGAGAAGCTCCATGTTCCGTTGGGCTATTGTTTATTTAAAGGCTGACACTGGGTCAATAACGTAGCACTATAAAGATGCCAATAAATATGGATTCAGGATTAGATGGGTTGAAAGAAGAAAGGGCTCCCTTCCAGACTTAAAGCTCCAACAAATTCAAATTTGAGAAAGGCTTAAAGCAAACAATGAGAAATGACTTCTTTTTCACAGCTTCTTTTAAATATACTCCAAGCCTTCATCATTTTGCAGGAGAGAAAGGAGTGGCCCGATTTATCCCTGTTTGCTTTAAATCTCTTACTCGAAAGCCATACCCGGAGGCTGAGTATGTATATATAAAAAAGATCCAATAAAAACAGCCAAGTAACAGCTCCATAAAATACGAACTGCATCACAGCACCATTCAGAGGCACAGAAGAATTTGAAGTATTACTGTGCTGAACAGACTAATTAACATGTGTTCCTTTAACTTTTGCTTTGGCAAACAGAATCAATCGATTTTGAAAAATTAGCAGAACTGCCCAGTTTTACTTGGTATAGTTTTTGGAGTGCTCCATTAGAAGACCCCCTAAAATGGATTTCATGTACATCATGCAGCAAATATAGTAAATCAAATGACCTCAAACATACACTTCTGTTTTGTGAAAACCTGCTTAGCTGTGTACATCTTGCTATTTCATTGAAATTAACTGGATGTCCCATCAGCCACCCCCATGAGGATTTCACACATGTCACACAGTCTTAGTTAGCATCCATTGCTCTGTGTCCCAATAAACAAGCTTGCTCCATCCTCAATATAACACTTCTTCATGACTATCCTGTCATCTCTTAACCTTTTCTTCTCCAGATTAAACATACCCAGCTCCCTAAATTGCTCCTCATAGGGTTTGGTGGTTTCCAGACCCTTCACCATTTTGGTTGCCCTTCTCTTGAATTGTGGTGCCAAACATAACAGCCAAATTTAGTGAAAATCTGTTTAGCTGTTTTGTGTTATGCAGTAACAAACTGACAGAATTCTGGATTCTGAGTTACGTAGTAACAAAATGACAGACATAGGGATGATGAGCATTTTGGTTTCAATCCTATTTCTGGCCTCAGCTAGAGTAGAGCCAGCATGGCATAATGCAGGGGTAGGCAACCTGCGGCCCGCAGGCCGGATGCGGCCCGGCGAGGCCTTGGGACCAGCCCCAGCCCAGTCCTGCCGCCGATTGCCGCCGGGGCCTTTGGGGGGCAACTGTCAGAAACATGCATTTATATTAACATTTTTTTAAAAATCAGCAAATTTTTTCACGTGTCCTCCATTTGTTTTAAAAAAGTGTCTTCCATTTGAAAATTTTGTCCTACATTTGTCCTGGTTTATTTATATATTTAATTTTTTAAAAAATTATTTAATTATTTATTTTTTGGCTTCGGCCCCCCAGTTGTCTGAGGGACAGCAACCCGGCCCCCGGCTCAAAAAGATTGTCTATCCCTGGCATAATGGTTTGAGTGTTAGACTATAACTCTGGAGACCAGGGTTCAATTCCATGCTCATCATAAAATCCACTGGGTTATCTTACGTAAGCCACACTCTCTCAGCATCAGAAGAAGACAATGGCAAATCTTCTTTGACCAGAATGCCCTGGGACACAGATAGTCAATTTGGGCATCTCAGGCCACCAGCCATCAGCAGCAAGTAGACCAGAGCCTTTCTCTCCTATAGTGACCCAATCTATTCCTTGAGGCTCCAAGCCTGGGAGAGACAGCAGGAATTACCGCACTGGGGTGATACCACTAGTGCTACCACTGGAGATATTTTTTTCATTGGGGTCCAAATTCCAGTGTCCAGGGTCAGCATAGCCATTTAGATTAAGGCTAATTGAAAGTTGACTTGATGGCAAATAACAACAACAATTTGTTTGACTCCATAGCAACATTTTATATCCCAGGGCAGCATACATCTCATCTGTATGTTTTCATGGTTTTAACCATTTTGACATATTTGAACTCAGGACTTTATCACACCTGCCTGCTGTCCTGCCACAATCCCACTAGTTCAGGGGTTCCCAACTTGGGGAACCCAAGAAGTGGAACTGAAGTGGAAAGGATCTATTTCACAAACACAGTCAGGGAATAGTAGTGAGGCTGACAGCCTATTGACAGGTTTTCCCCATCGCTGAAAATGTGCACTACAGGTACAAATGGAATGAAAACCAGCAGCAGAATATGATGTTGTCTGATAAGTACCAGCCAAATACACTTTTATCCTGTTAAAAGTATGCTTTTATAGCCTTGTGTGATAAAGGGGCTTTACAGACTGGTATTATACGCTGGCATGGGGGTATGGCATACGCATGCCAGCCACCCTGACTCTGCCCCAACTCTGCTCCCACATTGTCAACATGCCGCCCACCTGACCAGATGGCAGATGGCATCACACTGCATCTTCGGTGCAGAGCTCACATGCACTGTGTCAAAGAAGCGGCAAAAAGCTGCTGCCACCGTGGCAAAGGCACCCTTTCTGCGGTGCAAGAAGGAGCTTCTTTTTGCGGTTTCTTTTTGCACTGTGGAAATGCTAGATTGGGGCCATGGTGTGTGATTGTCATGGCGAGGAAAGGGGCCACACCCGGAGTCACCTCTTAGGGGCCATCTATTGAGCCCCAAAGTCTTCAGTTTGCAGCAACTGAAGTTGGCTGAGGACAAAGGGGGAAAGTGGGAGGAGGAAAAAATAGGATATTTTAAAAGCTTAGGATGAGAGAGGATGGTTCATGTGAAATTGGGACAGCTGGAGGATATGGCACATGGAGGGCTGTCCCAGTGCAGCAGTGAATCTGCTTTGGGATCTAGTGTCAGTATTAAAGGAGTTCCGTTGACCTGGAGGCCACCAGCTGCCATTGCTTGAAATCCAGGGCTCAAGCCCTTTGGGCAGGCAGAGGTCTTACATGGGCAATTGATATAGAGACAATAAGGTCTTGCAGGCCTTAGAGGACACACAGATGTGATTTGGCAACCTTCAGTGCATCAGGAAGATGGCCCTTGCCTCACCTTTCCCCTTGTGTACATTCTCTCTCAGAGTTTGCATGTGTCTTCTTGAGACTCTGCAAATCACCATAAACAAACAAGCCTCCACATTTCCCAGCTTGGAGATTAGATCCTCCTAATGGGTATTTGGCTGGGGTAGTGCATTAAGAAAGCAGCCTTCGCCTTTGCTGCACACCTCTTCCTTCATTTTTGAGTATTCGCCATTGCCCCTTCCCTGTCCGTTTTAATCACTGACAAGGTTGCATCTACACTGCAGAATTAATGCAGTTTGACACTGCTTTAACCACCATAGCTCCACCTTATGGAATCCTGGGATTTGTAGTTTGTTGGGGCTCCAGAACTCTCTGATGGAGAAGGCTACATATCTCACAAACCTACAAATACCATAATTCCATACCAGTGACCCATTACAGTTAAAGCGGTGTCAAACTGCATTAATTCTGCAGTGTAGATGCAGCCTGAGTGAGCACCTCCAAAGGGTTAGCATTGCTCCCCTCCAAGGGGACTTTGAAGGGCAACATACCCAACAAGTCACTCCCTCTGAATTTATTTTTAAAATGGGGGTTTTTTTGGAGTCTCAGAAATGGCCTTTGAGGGCCACATACTTATAGCCTTTGGGATACACTTTTCACACCCTTTTCAAAATTGTGGTGCTTAAAAGAGCAATATTCAGGCTGGAGAAACACCTTGACATGGGAGACAGCAAATTTGCAATGGAACAAAAGAACGGAGAAACACCATGAAGTATTGGTGACACTTCTAACTTTCACATGCAAAGCTGTCAGCCGTGAAATTCTGACAAAGTAGGGCTTCTGGAGTCGAAGTGAAAGATTAGGAAAACAGAGAGAATTTGGTGTGACTGAAGATCTAACTCATCTTTCAACCAGCTTGGTGCCATCCAGATATGTTGAACTACAACTCCTATGCTGGCTGGGGTGGCGGTGGGAGCTGTAGTTGAATGCAATTGGAGCATACATGGCAAGAACCCCTTTGGGAGCAGAGTTTGCCACCGTTACTTTTTTGGACTACAGCTTCCAGCATACTCTGCCAGAAAGGCCAATGAGCAGCTGCAGACATCTATGCACAATATCTTATTTGGCCTTAAGCAGAACAACCCAGTCTTTGGGTGGTGAGATTCCAAGACAGCTGTGCCAAAGGCCCCTTCAGGGTGTGCTTTTTAAGCCCCTACAAAATGTCATTTTACAACGTGAGCTGTCTTTATTCATTGTAAAGTTGTGATGCCTAATCTGAAATGGATTCTTGTTTGTTTTTTCTTTATTTCTGGAAGCTTAACTCCTGGCTTCCTCTCACTTTTTGGAGAGGCTTCCATTGCTTTGATTCGGTTGGGCTGATTGCAAAAGAAGGTGGAAAAATATTACAGTACTCTGAATTTCTGGCAAGGTAAGCGCAGGAGTCTTCTGTTCAGCAGCTTGCCTCTGGTCGTTCCCACCCACCATCACATACACCCTCCAACACAATGAATGGGGAAAAAAGTAAATACATGTATGATCACGATATGAAAGGAAAGCGGAAAGTAAGCAATTGGATAATCCTACATGCATCCAGGATGGAGTAGTGGGATGTGTGCAGGAACGTTCCTATATCTGGACAAACAGTGAATTAAAGGGGGGAGGGGGCAATCCGTATTCAGATGTATCCACATAGATGTACAATGTACTTTGCATATTGATGGTAATCTGAGTATCCACCAAAATATCCTAACCAACCAAGGTTCCTCCTTGACATCCTAGTCTATCAGGGTTCCTCATGATTGTCAGCTGAGCAGCCACTGGGAGGTATAGCCAATGGGTATGGTATCATGACTTGTGAGTTTCACCCACATGCCAAACACATAATCATAGCACCTCAGCAGCATGAAATGTGGACTTTCCTATATGAATCTCATGACATTAAGAATTGCCTGAGTTTTCCCCCCTCTGTATCCTCTTTAGAGTCACTACCTTTAGAGATTGTGGGCCTGGGGACAGAGACAGTTTTGACTTGTTTTTTATGATATGCTCATAGCGGGTATGAGAGTCTTTCCAGCCAGGTAAAAATATTATTTATATCTAAATGTATTTGTTTATAAGAGCTTGTAGCACAAAGCTTGTAACACAAAGCTTGTAGCACAAAGAAAGAGAGCTTGTAGCACAAAGAAAGACATTTCCAACTTTCTTTGAGACTAACTGCAAGAAAGAAGTTAGCAACATGAGCATTCGTAGACTTAAGTCTACTTTCTCAGTCTACAAAAGCTCATGCAGTTAGGGGCTGAACTGACCACCCCTTTCAGTGGTCCTTTCGGCCCCAATCTGGCATTTCCATGGTGAAAAAGGAGCCACAAAAGGAGCTGCATTATTTCTACAGTGCTGATGCACCTTCTGGCATGCCTTTTGGCATTGTGCCATCTGGACGCAGTACCAAAGGAGCACCATGACACTGTCCACCATGTGGTTGGGTGCATGGTGTGACAGTAGCATCAGGGCAGCGTTGGGGCTTGCTTCATGTGGATACCACATCCCCACTCTGCCCTGAGACCGGCGTATAACACCGGTCTGTACAGCCTTTTAGTCTCAAAGGTGCTACGGGATCTCTTTACATACTGATTTTACAGACTAACACGGCTATACCTTTAAATTTATATATAGATATACAAAATATATAAAACAGTAGCATAGTACAGGATCTGGTAGCTAGCAACAATTTCACAAAAATTGTGTACACTGCTGTTCCAAAAGGTAAACTTTTCTATCGCGCACAGATTCTGAGATAAGACACAGAGATAGAACCTTGGCATGCAAACCTTATTGATTATCAAAAGGACATGCAAAAGAGCTAGCTGGATTTAAATCCAATTTAAATACTCAACCCCCAATAGCCGGTATCTAATCTTTCTGAGATGAGAGATGGGGAGGAAATTGCACCCTCCTCAACATGCCTACAACCTGGACTGAAATTGCCAGCTGTTTGACCTATTTAAAAGCTAACAGCCAAACAACTAGGGAGACTAGCCTGGATTCTAGGCCTGGCCTTCACTCAACCATGTCAATTTCTATATGTTATGAGCTTATTGAAAATCTGGGAAAGCATTCAGTTTCACAGATCTCCTCCCCATCACATGCATTGCGACGTCCCAGAAGTAGAATTCCCAGATCTCAGGGCTTAGACTTTTTCGGTGTCTCAAGGCAAGGCAGAGGAATCTCTGAGTAAGAGCACTGTCTTTGAAAGTAGGTGTACGTAAGTTATATTCTCTTTAATACATATGTAGTGGTAACTGTGATGGCCAAGAGATGTGTGGCCTCCACCTACATTGACAGCCCTCCAAACCAAATGAACTACAGGGAGACAACATCCATACAAAAGGTAAGCCTGCGATTCCAGCATAATCACTCTTTCTTCCCCTTGAACCGTCTGACTAAAAAATTGATGTAGATGTACAGCGCTGTGTAAACTTACAGCGCTTTATAAATAAAGGTTAATAATAATAATAATAATTGTATGATTCTACGAGAACATCCTTTGCCTGATGAAAGCCAACGGAGCTTTGAAAGCTTGTATGATTTGTTTTGTGCATTTTGGCTGCCCAGTAAACATACCACTCTTTTGCAGTTTTCATTCTTGTCAGATTGGTGCATTTTTGAGTGCCATACTGTGACAAACTGTGGTTGACATTTAATGTATGGTACTTAATGACACCGGTGGGACCGAACTCAAGCAGCAGTAGAGTTGGCCCTTGGTATCTGCTACGGTTTGATTCCAGGATAAGATGACCAGACATCCTCCTTTTCCAGGACATATCCTACATTTTAACCTTCTGTCCAGGAAGAATTTCAAAATGTCCTCCATTTTAGCATGACAAAGAAGCATGACTTTGTATTTATATGAGTGTTTATGAGTTTTTATACGTTGTAATAGCCTGCATTTCTCTTGAATGCCCTACATTTTGTAGTGCCTGGGCCTCCTTTGTGGTTAGGACATCTCTTCACCAGGACCCGCCATAGAAACCAAAATCCATGGATGCTCAAGTCCCATCAAATCCAGTCGCATACCAAAATAAAATAAAACATAAAAAATGGCTTTATATACAAAGGTTTGCTTTTTAGAATTTATATATTTTTGAAATATTTTCAAGCTGTGGTTGGCTGAATCCGAGGATAAGGAATCCGTGGTGGATAGGGACAGCCAACACTGTGTGTTTGTGTGTGTGTATACATACACACACACAATATATTTGTGTGTATGAGTTTGTGTGTGTGTGTGTGTGTGTGTATAATGCAGGATTTACACACTTTAGGGGTTGCCTTAAGCTGGAAATGAGTTGAAGGCATACAAAAACATCAACAAACTACTTGATAGTTGCTAGGGAGCAAGAGTGGGAGCAGACTGTTGCCTTCATGTGGCCTTCCCAGATGTATCTTTTCAGCCACTGTGGGAACCAGGATGCTGGAGGAGAGGGATGCTTGTTCTAATCCTGCATGGCTCTCCTCGTGTTGAGGTTTCTTCTATCTGACTAAGGAATGAGGCCAGCTCAAATATACAGGATAATCTTCAAAGTGCAAACAGTTTGCCCAGGACACCTGGCTTTCGAAATCTCCATTAGAGAGTTCTAACAGGGGACCCACCCTAAAACCTTGGGAACTGGCTCAACTCTGTCATAAATAAACAGAGGGATGTGCGAACCAGGAAAGTTCAGGCTTATCAAGGTTTTCCCATTCTCATCTTGAAGCTCATTGCAGTTGGAGTCCAGACTTCTTTGCAGTTACCCCTTCTTTTCCCCTGCCCCTGGCTTGCATGAAAGCACCTTGCTAGTGTATATCTTGCATTAGTATTTCCATGCCCATTTTTCTCTATGTTTTTTTAAGAAATATGCACCTTTTTTCCCTCTCAGCTAAATCAGGTTTATGCATTCTTTTTTTTAAAAAAATATCTCTGCACATGCTTTCATGCACATTTCAAAATTATTTGCACTTTGTGAATATATATCTTTTGTTTTTGCATGAAATGTGTTTGAGGCTTGCTTGTATGTAGCTTTCCCAGTCATAAATTTGTTTTTAAAAAAATATCTGGAGTTTCCCCCCCTTAATACTGGTACTCAAGAAAATTCACAACATGATTGAAAAATCTGAGTGTGTGTGTTTCTGTTGTGTGGCTTCAAGTCATTTCTGACTTATGGCAACCCTAAGGTGAACCTTTAAATTTTATGTTGGATGTGTACTATGTTTATGTGTTCCAACTTAATGTGTTTAAATGGTTTTATGTGTTTTAATCTATGTTGTACCCTGTTCAAGCCTTGGGGAGAGGCAGGTAAGAAATACAATATGTTTTGTTATATTATTATTATTATTATTATTATTATTATTATTATTATTATTATTATGGCTAGATTTGTTCAGAGGGGGGTTGCCTTTGCTTTCCTCTGAGGCTGAGAGTGTGTGACTTGTGCATGGTCACCCAGTAGGTTTCCGTGGGTGAGCAGGGATTTGAACCCCAGTCTCTAGAGTCGTAGTGCAATGCTCAAACTACTATGCCATGATTGAAAAATATATACAACTAATAACACAGTTAATGGTATTAAATGCAATTAAACCATGGCAGTTAAACTTATTAAAACAACCACTGAAATAAAACAATTTAAAAGGCATTTAAAACACAAATGGGAATTATGCAGGTCTCCAGATGTTGCTGGAGATTAACTCCCAGCATTCTGCATCATTGGGTAGGCTGTTGGGAGTTGCAAATGTTCCTGTGAGGATGATGGGACTGAGAACAGGCCTTCAAAGATCTTAAAAATTGGGCAACCTCAGGTTGCATCTACACTGTAGAAAGAATGCAATTTGACAACACTTTCAGTGCTGTAGTCCATCCTATGGAATCCTGGGATGTGTAGCTTTACAAAGTCCTGGTGCCTCACAAAATTATAAATCCCAGGATTCTGTAGGATGAAGCCATAGAGGACAAAGTGGTGTCAAACTGTATTATTTCTACAGTGCAAATGCACCCATAGGTGGGCAAATTCAATTCTTCTGTTTCCCTGGACCCAAGATGCATAGCTGAAGTAAGGAAAGTGTGGCCTCCGCGTCTATATTTTGTGTCCTTTGATCCTCCAAATTCCGATGACCATCTTTTGATAGCCATAAAAAGCATGATTTGTCTTTCCTGTGCAAAGTTCCACAAGCAGCAAGTCACCTTTTCAATGAGTTGCAGAGCCAACATTATACTATTGAACTTCAATAAAACAAGCCAATTTTTAAATAACTATCTATCCGAGGCCCTGAGATTGCAGGACCAAACCCTGAGATTTAGGGATGACCTCTTTTGTTGTGACAATGGAGATGCTGTGACCCTTGTGATGTGACTAAGGACAACCTTTGGTGCTATCAATAAGCATGAGATATGAATGGCACAGTTTGTGCCAGTCAAATAACAAAACACCAATTGGAAAAAAAATACAGCCAGCCCTCCATATCCACAGATACTTTATCCACATATGCAACCATCCATGGTTTGAAAATATTCCAAAATGTACAGTTGGTCCTCCATATCCACAGAATTTTTTATCCATGGATTGAAGCATCCACAGATTGAAAATATTAAAATAATGATGATAATAATAATAGTAACAATAATAAATTCCTAAAAGCAAACCTTGATTTTGTTATTTTATATAAGAGACATTATTTTACTATGTAACTTTATTTAATGGAGCTTGAGCATCCAGGGATTTTGGTATCCCCAAGGAGTCCTGGAACCAAACCCGATTAGATACCAATGATCCACTGTAGTTAAATTCCAAAAAGCACTTTTTGTTTTGGTTTTTTGCCATTTTGAATAAGGAACACCATTTTACAATGGCATTGTATTTAATGGGCCTTGAGCATCCACAGATTTGGTATCCTTGGTATCCCCAAGGAGTCCTGGAACCAAACTCCAGTGAATACCAAGGGCCCACTGTACATATGTACAAATGCTTGTAAAAGCAACACCCTCACCCAGAGATTCCTCCCTGTGGTCTCTTCCAACTCTACGATTCTATGACTGCAAAGAGATGCCATGCTTGGAGACCTGGCAATCCTACACGTGACGCCATCCACTCCCAAAAAGGCAAACAGGATTCTCAGGGCTTCTGGAATGCACCTCCTCATGCTCCCTACGTGACATAAGCCCAGAGTGACCAAGTTGTGCAAATACCAAAGTGTTCATTGTGTATGTGTGTAGCATTTTTTGGAGTGGGGGGGAATGGATGAAGAGCATGTAAACATGCCAGTAGCAAGTGTTGCGAAAGAGAGAGGAACGACATTGGGAGAGTCCACATTCTCCACCCAGGCATCACCCACAGTAGTGCAGGGTTAATCTCCCTTGATAACAGGTTAATCCCTGTTATCAAGACGCTGCTGTGTGGGTGGACTCTTCTCACATCGCCCAGTGATCAGAGAAGATGAAGAGAACTGGGACACCAGGGGATGTCACTGTGCAAAACAGATTGGGTCTCCCTGGCATGTATATGCCTTCAAGTCATCAATTGACTTACAGTGACGAATTTCATAGGGTTTTCTTAGACAAGATGGTTTTGCCAGTGCTTTCCTCTGAACTACAGGGGTCCCTCCACATTCTCTGGGGTTAGGAGTGAAGGACCCCCATGAATGGGGGGAAAGCGCAAATAAAAAAAAACACTGTTCTTTTAATAGTTTTTTGTGGGTTTTTTGGGCTATGTGGCCATGTTCTAGAAGAGTTTATTCCTGATGTTTTGCCAGCATCTGTGGCTGGGATCTGAAGAAACCTGACATTAAAACAAGGTTAAAATGACATTGACGCAAGTGCCATTATCTCATGAAGGAGCAAGGAAGAGCCAGGCAAGAAACAGCAAAAAGTCATTCATGGGAAAATTCTGTGAATGAGTTACTGTTGTTTCTTGCCTGGTCATTCACGGGATAATGGCACTTTAATCACGTTTCATCTCAATGTGGTGTGAAAACCATTTGCACAATTGCAGGTAAATCACAGGTTATTCATGGGATAACAGCGCCTTCCATGCAATGTTGTGTGAAAAACCATTTGCGCAATTGCAGGTTAATCACAAATTAATCACCATTTATACTTCCAATTTCCCCCATGTGATAAATTAGGAGTTGTAGTCCAGAAAACTAACAGTTCCAAGCCTTTAATTCAACACACTGGAAGGCACAAGGCTGGATAAAACTCTCTTCTTAAAAAGCATCTTAGAACTCTTGATAGTTTTCAACACATACAAAACAACCCTTGAAATTTAAAGGTTATGTTTGGCTCCATACAGACAGGCCAAAATAAATCTGTTTCAGCCAGGTCACTTTGGAAGTATGCTGTTTAAATGATGCATGCATCCTAAGAGTCCGGAAGCCACGCCAAAGCCATGCTCCAGTCCTAAGGACTGGAGTGTGGTTTTGGTGAAGCTTCCAGACTCCTAGGACGCAGGCATCATTTAAACAGCATACCTCCAAAGTGACCTGAAGCACCTTTATTTTGGACTGTCTTTATGGAGCCTATGTCAGCACTATTAGACACCTGTACTGGGATGCAAGGATTTGTAGTTTGGTGGGGCACCAGAGCTCTCTGACAGAGAAGACTGCATATCTCACAAAACTACAAATCCTAGAATTCCATAGCATTGAACCATGGCAGTTAAAGCAGTGTCAAACTGTCTTAATTCTACAGTGCAGATACAGCCTTTGTGGCTCCATCCTAAAGAAGCCCAGGATTTGTAGTTTCATGAGGTGTTCAGAATTCTTAGCCAGAGCGCTCTAGTGCTTCCTAAAACTATGGATCCCAGGACTCCGTAGGATGGATCTGTGACTGTTAAAGTGGTATAATTGTGCTCTGTGAAAGAGTCGCTAGTGTGAGGGTGGGAATCATGTGCCTCTCCAGGTGTTGTCGGACTGTAAGTCCTAGCATTCCTCTCCATTGGTGCTATTGGTTAGAGCTCCTGGGAGATGCAGTCTAACAACTTCCCGGACAGTCATATCAGACCCATTCCAAGAAAGAACTGAGATGTAACACCAAGCAATAGAATTAACTGGAACTCATCACTTAAAAAAAAAAAGGGCATGAGGACATTATATTTGAATAGTAGTGTTTCATGTGGAAATGGCACCATTTGATGTAATGAGCAACTGTTTTAAAATTTAATTTCCAATACAGGTTGAGTATCCCTTATCCCAAAAATCTGGAATCTGAAAGAATCCCAAATCCAAAGTGTTTTGAGCACCGACGTGACGCTGCACCCCTTCTGCTCATCTGATCGCAAGGCAGAAGACTTGTCTCAACTCTGTTTTGCATAAAATGATTAAAAATATTATGTACAAAACTACCTTCGGGGTATGTGTATAAGGTGCATGTGAAACCTAAATGGATTTCGTGTTTAGACGTGTGTCCCATCGCCGAGATTGCGTGTTCAGTAAATGCAAATATTTTGAAATTAAAAAAATAAAATAAATCCAAAATCTAAAACACTTCTGGCCCCAAACATTTTGGATAAAGGAGACTCAACCTGTATTACTTCTGAAAATAGCATTATCTGGAGGATGCTGAGTGGAGTTTTCCTGGTCTTGACACTATTCATGTGTTAGTCCTAGTCCTGAAATATTATTTTGTTGTTGTGTGCTTATAACAAGTTACTTCTTTTTGTTACTGGAGCAAAACAGAGTTCCTTTTCAAAACAAGTCAGAATTGTTTTACCTGATTTGGTGTAAGTTATTCCTGTCATTTCTGACTTATTGTGATTGTAAGGTAAGCCCATCATTGGGATTTGGGACAGGATTTGTTAAGAGTTGGTTTGCCCTTACCTTCCTCTGAGGCTGAGAGAGTGTGACTTGCCCAAAGTCACCTAATGGTTGGCTGAAAACCTTGGTCTCTCCGAGTCCTAGTCCTCAAACCACTAAACCACATTGGTTCTCTTAAAGAGAAACTGAGAAATAACAGAACAGGTCACTGTCGAAATGCCTAATAACACATTCTGGAAATTGTTAAAAAATATTATTTATAAAATCACCTCCAGGCAATGCTTTTAATGTATATATGGAACATCAACTAATTTCATGTTTAGACTTTGGTCCTGTCTCCATTATGTATATGCAAATATTCCAAAAATCTAAAATCCCAAATACTTCTGGTCCCAAGCATTTCCGATAGGGGACACTCAGCCTGTAGTTACACATTGTTGTTGTGTGCCTCCAAGTCGTTTCCAATTCATGGTGACCCTAAGGTAACCCTATCATGGAGTTTTCTTGGCAATATTTTGTTCAGATGAGGTTTGTCCTTGCCTTGCTCTGTGGCTGAGAGAGGGTGACTTGCACAAGGTCACCCAGTGGGTTTCATAGTCAAGCAGGGAGTTAAATCCTGGTCTGTAGAGTCATAGTGCAACATTCAAACCAGCACACCATGGTGTTTATCAGACAAGCTCTTAAAGAGGTACTATTCCAGTGTGACTCCTCTAGCTGCCTCCTGTTGCATGCTGGGATTGGCAGTTTTAAGGAGGGGTATTTAGAATTCTCAGGCAGAGAAGTTCAGCTCCTTAAAACTGCCAATCCCAGCTGCCTCGGAGGTGCTAGAGGGTCACACTGGAATAGTAGCTCTTTAAGAGCATAGTGTGATATAAACCTCCATGTCCTTATAGATCTTTAATTGAAGAGCAGCCTAAGATGGACTCCGACCCAAGCGGGTTGAATCCTACTTGGCCATGGAAAACCTACTGAGGTGCATCTGCGCTGCAAAACTAATCCGTTTCCCACCACTTTAGCTGCCATGGCTCAATGCTATGGAATGCTAGGGATTGTGTTTTGTGAGTCATTTCGCCTTCTCTTTCAAGAGCTTGGTGTCCAACAAACTACAGTTCCAAGAATTCCATGGCGTGGACCCATAGCGTTAAGTGGTCTCATCTTGGATTTATTGGAATGGAAAGTAGAGCCAGGCATAGTCAAACACGCATTCTAGACTTTAGGAGAGCGGATTTCAGTAAACTTAGAGAAGTATTGAGGGGTGATCCCGTGGTCAGAAATACTAAAAGGGAAGGGAGTTCAGGCCGGATGGGGTTTCAAAAGAGAGATACGTACTGAAGGCACAATTCAAACAGTTCCAGTGAGAAAGAAAATGGGAGGGTCTCAAGACCCGGATGGATGACTAAGGACTTTCAACAGAGCTAAGATGAAAGGAAGATGTATTAGAAATGGAAAAAGGGGGAAATCACAAAAAGGATTCAAAGAAAATGCAGGCATGTGTAGAGGTAAAGTCAGAAAAGCTAAGCGCAGAATGAACTCAGGCTTGCTAGACGGTTAGAAGACAACAAAAGGGCTTTTTTGGATATGTCCGCAGTAAAAGTAAGAAGAAGGAACACGTAGGGCCACTGCGTGGAGAAGATGGCAATGCTAAACAGAAGCAGAGAAAAGGCAGAATTACTCAACACCTTCTTTGCCTCAGTCTTCTCAGAAAAGGCAAAGGGTGCTCAACCTGAGATATGTGAGCAGAGGACGAATAGGGAATTTCAGCAACATAAGTAGAGTGTAGAGGAATACCTGTGTTAATCTAAATGAATTTAAGTCTCCAGGACCAGATGAACTACATCCAGGGTACTAAAGAACTGGCAAATGTAATTCGAGCCTATGGCATAATCTTTGAGAACTCCTGGAGAACAGGAGAAGTCCCATCAGACTTAGTGGGCAACGTTTGTCCCCATCTTCAAAAAGGGGAAGAAAGAGATCCATCATTATCGTCCGTTAGTCTACATCAGTATCGTGAGATCTGGACAGATCATTAAACAGAGTCTGTGAACATCTAGAAAGCAATGCTATAATCACAAAATCAACACGGGTTTCGGAGAAGAAGTCTGCCCGCAAATCTCTTTCTTTGATAAATTACAGCTGGTAGAAAAAGGGGATGATGTGGATTAGATATCTCTTGATTTCCGTAGGCTTTGACAAGGTTTCCCATTACAGACTAGGGATGCCATATCCCAGTGGTCTCTGGGAAATTCCGCTTTTGGGGGGCCCTCCCGGTCCCGGTCCGGTTTGGCCCCCACACCAGCCTTGTTCCCGGTTCGGGGGCCGCTCCTGCAGCCATCGCCGTGCCGCTATTCGGCTGGCTGCGGCGCCAACCCACCTCCTCCTCCTCTTCGTTGTGGGCAGTGCCAACCCACCTCCTCCTCGGCTCCGCCTTCCTCCTCTCCTCGGCGGCAGCAGCGCTGCTGCCACTGCGCCTCCAGCGTCAGGGCTTGCCCGCCCATAGCGGGGCTCCCCAAACAGGAGTCGTCCCTTGCTTTGACCAGCCAGCCATTGGCCAGCTGGCCCAAGGGGACGGGCTCCTCAGTGCGCACCTCCGGGCCTCAGCAGGGCCAGTGGCAGCGCGCGCCCAGCAGGAACATAGGGCAGCGCGGCGCGTCCGCTGGCCACTGCTGAGGCCTGGGCGCGCGTGCTGAGGAGCCCGTCCTCTTTGCCAGCTGGCCAATGGCTGGCTGGCCAAAGCAAGGGACGATCCTGTTCTGGGAGGAGGAGGAGGAAAAGGCGGGGGGAGGGGAGAGGAAGGGAGGGAGGAGGAGGAGAGGATGGGGGAGGAGGAAAGAGGAGGAGGAGGGGGAAGGGAGAGGGAAGAGGACGGGGGAGGGAAGAGGAGAGGGGAGGGGGAGGAGGAGGACGAAAGGTGATAGTCAGTGGCATTAGGTCCTGTGGTTTTGGGTTTTTATTATATTTTAAATACAAATATTTATTTTATTTTATTTTATTAATTTTTATATTCTTGTTTTATTTTATTAATTTATATTTGCTTTTTTCATGTTTTTATTATTAAATATACACCCTGTCTGTTTTTTATTTATTTTTTCATTATTTTATTATTAAATATATAAATATGGCCAGAAAGGGAAGTCCATTTCTGCCATCTGTCTAGGATAATGCCCAATGTCCTCCATTTTGATCATGCCTTAGAACATGCATTTCGATTACCATTTTTAAAATCATCAATTTTTGCGCATGTCCTCCATTTTTATAAATGGTCCTACATTTGAATGTTGTCCTACATTTGTCCTACATTTGTCCCGTTTGGAACTCCTGGCTTATGGCAGCCCCTACCATGACATTTTTGCAAACAAGTTTGTAAAAGTGGGGCTAGACAAAGTAACTGTTCAATGGTCTGTAATTGGTTGACCGGCCAAACCCAAAGGGTGCTCAACAATGGCTCATTTTTCATCTGGAGGGAAGTGACCAGTGGGGGTCCAACAGGGCCTCTGTCCTGGGCCCAGTGCTATTCAACATCTTTATCATGACCTGGATGACAGAATTGGGAGCATACTTATCCATTGCCAGATGCCACAATTAGGAGGAACAGCTATACCCCAGAGGACCCGATCAAAATTCAAAATGACCTGATAACAGAAAGCTGGGCCAAAGCTCAAATGAATTCAACCCGGAATTAAGGTACTGCACTTGGCAGAAAAAATGAATATGCACAATCAGATATAGGATAGGTGACACCTGGCTGAATGAACTACCGTGAAAGGATCTGGGAGTCCAAGTAGACCACAAGTGAACATGAGTCAACAGTGCTATGCGGCAGCTTAAAAGGCCAATGCAATTTTAGGCTGCCATCAATATAAGTATATTGTGTCTAGATCAAGAGACGTAATAGGTTTCGCACTCGTATGTCATGCCTCGGCAGCCTCCCTCGGAATATCGTGTCTCTGGGCACCACAATTCAAATAGGACATTGAGAAACTGGAGCGTGTCCAGAGGAGGGCGACTAAAATGGTGCAATGTCCTATGTCCTATGAGGCACACTCCGGAGCTGGGATGTTTAGCCTTGTACGAGAAGGTTCAGAGGTGATATGCTAGCCCTGTTTTAAATATGTGAAGGAAGTCTATTGAGGAGGGCAGCTTTGTTTTGCTGCTCCAGAGAACAGGACCCGGAACAATGGATGCAAGCTCCAGGAAAAGAGATTCCACCTCACCTAGGAAGAACTTCCTGACAGTAGGCTGTTCATAGTGGAACACACTCCTTGGAGTGTAGTGGAGTCTCCTTCCTTGAGGTCTTTGCAAGAGCTGTAGATGGCCATTTGTGGGGTGGTTTGATGGGATTTCCTGCATGGCAGATGGGGTTGGAGATGGCCCTTGCGGTCTCTTCCAACTCTATGATTCTATGATTCTATTTCTGCATGCAGATAAGCCTGCGGGAACTTGGGCATTCAACACCTCTGAGGCTGAGAAAAAGCAGTGGCAATCTTCCTCTGAGCAAATCTTGACAAGAAAACCTTGGGATAGGCTCCCCTTAGGTGGCCATGACCGAGCTTTAATTTTAAAAAGTAACTTTCCAAGAATACACTTACCAACCAGACTGAACTCTTCACTGAAATGATATCACACCGCGATCCGGCACCTTCTTGTCCTTTGTAGCCATCTCTCCTTTTCAAACCCTGGGCTAATAAACATACTTCTACACCACACCTTGATCGTGTGACTGAAGGCATTATCCCATAAGCAAACAAGGGGCACTGATTTGCTCTAATTTGTTTTCTGGCAGCCAACATGGGGCCGACGCATGGGGGAGGTGGTTTGCAGGGAATGGGAGGAAGAAAATACACACAAAACCCTTTCAGGATTTGGAGGTCAGGGCAAAAGCCTGTATTATCAAGAGTCAGGGTAGGTATACAGCCAAGGCAACTGGATGGGGAACTTTGCCAGGAACGCAGCGGACACATGTTAGTGCCAAGCCGTTAATGGGATTGCAGAGACGGATTTCAGGGGACTGTGCTTCTGCATGGGGCAGGGAAAATACAACTCTTGTAGGAACGACGGCTGAGCTACCCTATCCAAATGCTTGGGACAAGAGAAATTTTGGTTTTTGTTTGGATTTTGGAATTTGCATGTATGTACATAATGAGACTGGTTGGCATATGATTTAGCATCAGACTCCGACTCTGGAGAACCAGAGTTCTCTTCCTGTCTTGACCATGGAAAAAACCATTGGTGACTTTGGTGAGCTGCACACTCTCCGCCCCAGAAAACACCCATGACCGATTTGTCTTAGGCCATCATAAGTCATGCCTTCCTTTGGGCGAAAAGGCAACTGTAATCTTCTCAAGGAAAACTTGTGACAGTCTCACCTGAGGTCACCATGATAGGGCTGTAATGCTAAAAATTCACTTTCCAAGCACTCCTTCGTTTGCAAAATCAGAACTGAAACTCTTCCCTGAGATGACTGACACCAAGATACCAGATCCTGCAGCTTCTGTGTTATGCGTTCTTTTTCAAAAATTGGAAATGATTTGAGTACACACAATAAGGTACACCACAATAAACTATGAAAGACTTGGAGATGGTAACCAGTTCTAAACTCAAAAATTCATTTATGTTTCATATACACCTTTTACACATAGCCTGAAGGTAATTTTATACCACTTTTAAACATTGTGCACAAACCAAAGTTTGTTTCATCAGAAAATAAAAGGTGTCACATCTCAACCATCCATGAAAAACGTTCGGGTTTTGGAATATTTCCAGTTTTGGAAGACTCAACCTGTAGTCCCACAGAGAGAAGAAGTCAGATGCTCAGCTTGTTTTCATTAGTTTTCTGCCATTTCCACACCCACCCGTGTGCAGGAGCAGTTTGGACGCAGGAGAAATAAGTGTGAGAAACCAGTCTGGAAATTTTCGAGTAAGGTTGGGCTGTCACAAGTACAGCTGATGGGGACACGAGAGGGACCTTCTTGGTGGCTGTCCCTAGACCCTGGAACTCACTTCTTCTTGGCTGCATCTGCACTGCAGAAATAGACTGTTTGCATCGCTTTAACTGCCATGGCTACCTCCTATGGGATTCTGTGATATGTAGTTTGGTGACGTACGTTCACTAGAAACCCAGGGTAAAGCAGTGTAGCAGAGAATTCCAGCTCTCACCAAACTACTGCCTCACTCCCTGTTTTTGATTTGAGAGATTAGTGCACAGCTTAAAAAAGCAACTTATCACTGCGGAATCAATTCAATCAGGATACATCCGGATTTTATCACATGGATTTTGCTGCCAGAGTCAGTGAAAAATCCATGTGATAAATCCGGATGTATTCTGAATTAGAATTGAATTTGACAGCCGTAAGTCACTGTTTTTTTTTAGTTGGTGCTAAGTCTTAGTTAGGCCCGTACAGATGGCGTCCCTTCTTCTCCAGTCATTGCCGTGGCAACTGCACGGCCCAGCAACGATCTGCAGTAAAAAGAACTCCGAAATGGAGCTCCTTGCTGTGGCGAAGCCAAGGCGCCATTTCCGCCTTGCTGCATCACAGTTATTTGATGCATATGCTGCGTTGTTTGGATGTTGTGCACGTGTGATGTAATCTATACACATGCTTTGTGGATGGCACTGCGTAACGATGGCACCATCCACACAAAACTAGGGCTTTGGAGCATGTGGTTGCTGCGAGCTCCTGACCCTAATCACCGTTGCCCACACCACTTCCTGCTGGAATGTACCAGCCCTTAGATATTACAACTTGGGGGTCACCACAAGGTAGACCCTTTGACGTTCTATGGGCCCACGGTCTTCTAAGGGCAGTGACACTGAATATCCATCACCGGGTTGTTCCGGACCCCAGTGGGAACCAGTGATGATAGACAGTGGTGTTTGACTGAATCCATTAGGTTCCTCTTATATTTTGTTCTGATGGTTGAGGTTGTCCCAGTATCAGTACTGCTCCCTCGACATCTGAACTTGTTGGAACAGAAGGTTGTACTTAACTGATGGAAGTGTTTGAGGTATAGGTATGGACAGAACTTGCTAATTTATTTTTCAAAGACATTTTTTTCTGGCACTTGTAATGGTCTTCAAAAAGTAATCCTAGGTCCAAAAGACACTGCAGAAATAATCCAGTTTGAGACTGCTTTAACTGCCCTGGCCAGGGAATCCTGGGAACTGTAGTTTATTGTGCATCAGGCTTTCTGTTTTAGACTACAGTGACAACTCCCAGACGCCACATAAGAAAACCGTGCCCAATAATTAATTTTAGCAGTTCTGCTTGTCCTTTGATGGACTTTTTGCTTTCTCCCTGGCCGTGAAAGGATGAGAATACCATGTTGTTTTTATTTTGTACCAGCCAACCACCACTCTGAATACTCCTTGTGCAGGGCTGCATCTGAATTGCCAAAATAGTGCAGTTTGACTCTCTTTAACTGCCATAATCCCTCCTATGGATGTTTGATGGGCACCAGAGCCCTCTGACAGAGAAGGCCAAACATCTCACAAAACTACAAAACTCAAAATTCCCTAGTGTGATCCATGGCAGATAATGCAGTGTCAGACTACATTTAATACTGCTGTAGATGCAGCCCACAAACTATTAAATTTGCAGTTGCCATAAGTCGACAGTGACAAAGGCACACACAAACACATTAGCCCTCAGTGTGTGTGACACATAAGAAAACAAGTCTTTGCCCCAAGGGCTTACAGTCTAAAACTCATGTGTGTGTGTGTTTGTGGTGTCTTCAAGTGTCTTGTGACTTTTAGTGACCTCATGTATTTCATAGGCTTTTCTTAGGCAAGGAATACTCAGAGGTGGTTTTGCTACTTCCTTCTTCAGAAATAGAGCCTCCCATGTCTGTTATTCATTGGTGGTCTCCCATCCCAAGTACTAACCAGAGCTGAATCTGCTTAGCTTCTCAGATTGGATGGAATCTGGTGCCTTTAGGTATTTAGGCAGAGATGAAATCATGTCTATCAAAAAAAGGTGAGACGGGAAGATTAGTTTAAGTAAACCGAAAGAAATATTCTGATTTTTCCTGAGCTTGGAAAAGTTACCTTTAAACTGCAGCTCTCAGAATTTCCCAAACCAGGAGCAATTGTTTGTAAAAAACTTTGCCCTCATAAAGTAATTTCTGGAGGAATGAGTGGGCAGATGTACTGATAGTATAAATGGCAACAGGTTTTGTTGTTGTTCTAAATATTGTTTTTGTTTGCCTTTGCTTTGGAGTAGTTCGGTTCTGACAGGTTGTTATAGCAGCCACAAGAGGGAGATGTGACACTGATTTGTGTAAACTACAAGAGCCTCTAACTAAGGCACTTAGTCAAATAGTATAGGCAAAATTGTATCCCATTTTAACACCACATATTTCCAAAGACTTGCAATGACTACTACTAAAAAGTTAAGGATGTTAAGGGCAACAGCCGGCCTATGGTCGCATATTAAGAAGACAAAAAGAATGACTATATATGATTTACATAATTTTAAAGGGATGAAGGAGACATTGCATTATTAAACCATTTTCTCCCTTGTCTCAGTCCTGGATTGAACTGGAGACAGTAACCGAGATCAGAAGAGACTAGGACTCGAAGAGCGCCCTGAACGAAAGAGTAAAATCCTCAGTATAAAGGTATATAACACTAATATCAAAGTTTGAATCATCCATGTCATAGTATTTCCAATTTTATGTATGCTTGTTGAAACCTGGACTTTCTGTTCAAGCAAGCTTTTTAAACAGGCACGCTGTTTTATTGGGGGATGGTGTTGTATTTAGATTATTTTAACCTTGTATGTTTTACATTTGTATGATGCATTTTAAAATAAACGTTTTATTTTAATTCAATTATTTTATTGTTTTTTAAAGTTGTGTTTTAGTGTGTGTGTGTGTGTGTGTGTTGTTGTTGTTGTTGTGTTGTTGTGAGCCACCTTGGGTCCGATCTTGAGAGAAGCACGGATATAAAATAAAATAAAGTAAATTTAAGCAAGCAGAAAAAGGAAAAAACAATTCCTTTGAACTTATGGTTCTGGAGGAGAGATCTACGAAGACCAGGGACTGCCAAAAAAAAGATGACTAAATGGGTCCAAGAGCAGATCAAGCACACACTCCTCCTAGAAGCAAAAAATGAGAACTGAGGCTGCACCCACACTGCAGAAATAATCCAGTTTGACACCCTTTATCTTGCCATGCTCAATGCTATGGAATCTGGGAACTGTAGAGTTTTTTGCAGCAACAGAGCAGAGCTCCGAATTCCATGCGTTGAGCTATAGCAGTTAAAGTGGTGTCAAACCAGATTATTTCTGAAGTGCAGATGCAGCCTGGCTATCTTACTTTGGAGACATCATGATTTATACTAATTGGGAAAGACATAATGTTTGCTAAGAGAAAGGCAGCAGGGAAAACATTACAGGAGGATTGGTCCAATCAAGAAAACTGTAGCTGCCCTGCATTTGCAAGACTGAGCAGAGCTGTTGATGGCCAGAGCTCACAGAGGTCACCATAAGTCAAACACCCTTTGGTGATCTTGGGCACCACACACTCTCAGCCTCAGGAATGGCATGGCAAACCTCCTTAGGTCACCATAAGTCAGAAACTACTTGAAGGCACACAACACAACAAACAACAAAACAACACAAACCACACATAGTAAACAATGTAACAAGATAAAATGGCTTAAAGGTGAATTTGCTCTCAGGGTTTTAAAGGAGCTGCCCAGGATGGCTTTATGGGGAAACTGGGTTCAATCCTTGGACAGCCTTTAAACTTCACTATTCATCCATTTATTTTTCATAGCCTGCCTTTCTCCCAAATGGATTCAAGGCGGTTTCCAATACATTTTTCACCCCAAAAGCATACATCTAAAAACATTAATTACAACAGTTAAAAAATAATGAAATAATCAGAGTCATAATTAAACATACGGTCCATAGACCCAAAATTTAGGCATTCGGTCAAGAGATGCAAGTTCTCAAAATTCCCCACAGTAAAAACAAGAGGAAGTTGCTAAATATAACTGTAACCAACTCTAACTCAAACTCTAATTCTAACTCTAAATGTCCTTTATACATAGCGGGTTCTGATCCTTGCTGCTTCAATAAGTATGTGCATATACTGTCATAATCATAATGATATGACTAATGTAGTGCATCGTACTGGGGGAATAAGAGACATAAGAACAGAAAGCATTTCACAGAAAGCTATCTCCAGTAGCCTTAATTTAACAGACTTGGGAGCAATATCTGAGCCCAGGTTAGAAAGAAGCGTATGGGAGAAGCCAATAGATGCAGCTTTTTCTCTGTGCACTTAGACCTGCAACTAACCTAATTATCTTGTGCCAGATGTTTAAGGAGACCTAGGCTCTCTCTCAAATACTATAACTTTCATCCATAACTTGAGGGCAAGCCACCAAACTCTACTAGAAGTACGTACTGTATACTGACTATAAGTTGACCTCACATATAAGTCGAGGGCCGGTTTGGGGGCCAAAAGTATGAATTTTGCAATTAAAATGTTTAAAAGGAGTTTTAAAAACAATACTGCCCTCTCTTAAAAGCTCTAGGAACCCTCAATTCTCAAGGTCTGTTGAAACAAATCAATAATAAAGGTCTTTGCCTTCTGATGGAAAGACAGCAAATATGCCAAAAAGGTTGCCAATTTAGGATTGTCCCAGGCCCTGATTTCCAGGGCTAAACCTGGACCTAGAAATGACCCCGTTGATGTCATGAAGTGTCATGCATTAAGTAACAACCACAGTTGCTGATAGCTTGTCATTAAGCATTATCCAAAATTGCTCACAACTTGTCTTACACCAAGCGCGCCGCACACACACACACACAGACAAGTTGAAGCATCGTTGAGAAGGACACCCAAAATGGTGAAAATAAAGGTCTGGAAACCATAAAGCCTTATGAGGAGCACTTAGGGAGTTGGGTCACTGCCTGGAGATGAGAAGCTTGGAGGAAACATGTTAGCCCTGTTTCAATATTTAAAGGGGTGTCATACTGAGGATGGAGCAAGCTTGTTTTCTGCTGTTCCAGAGAATATGACCCAGAGCAATGGATTCAAACTACAGAAAAAGAGATCCCCCTCAACATTAGGAAGAACTTCCTGACAGTAAGAGTTGTTCAACAGTGGAACACCATCCCTCGGAGTGTAATGGAGTCTCCTCCTTGGAGATTTTAAAAAAAGACTGGATGGAAAATGGCAATTACACTGGATGACCCTTGATGTCTTTCCAACTCTATGATTCTATGATTCCTTGAGCCTAAAGACCTTGTAAAACACAAATTACAGGATTTCTTACTATGGAAATACAGCACTTACAGTCTCTGGAGCAGCAGAAAACAAGCTTGCTCCATCCTCAATATGACACCCCTTCAAATATTGAAACAGGGCTATCCCTAAGTGCTCCTCATTTTGACAGTGTAGATCAGGGGTTTGCAACCTCCGGCCCATGGGCTGGATGTGGCCCGCTTCCATCGCTGGGGCCCTCCAAGAGGGGTTCCGGCAGTGGCAGCGACCCTCTGGGAGCCCGTTGCCATCTTTGGGCCCTCCAAGAGGGCTCCGGTGGCGGCAGCGGGCCTCTGGGAGGCCCTTGCCATGCTGGGGTCCTCCAAGAGGCCCGCTGCCATCGCTGGGGCCCTCCAAGAGGGCTCCGGCGGTGCAGCGACCCTCTGGGAGGCCCGCTGCCACCGCCGGAGCCCTCTTGGAGAGCCTCACGCGACAGCAAAAGGGCCGGCAAAGAGGGGGGGCCTCTGCGCTGGCGGCCCCCGCCGGCTCTTTCCCAGCCTCTGACAGGGCCTGGGCCCCGTCAGGGGCCGGCAAAGAGGAGGAGGCTGGCCCTGGGAGGGGTGGGCGCTCCGCCCCCGGCATGCAGCTCCGCCTCGGAGGGTGGAAGCTCCACCCCCCCGGCTTCGGCTCCCCGGTTGTCTTAGTGGACAGCAACCCGGCCCCTGGCTCAAAAAGGTTGCCTACCCTGGTGTAGATGCACCCTTATAGAGACAGGATTAGGAACATTTCATCTGTTTACTTGCTTTTAGCCAGAAGGAGATGCAGAGCAGAGCAGTGGGTGAGCTCTGGCACCTCTGTGACTGGGAGACAAAGAGGAAACTACTTAAATGAAACATTGGCCCAGTACAGATGGGCTTTTTAGCACGTAAGGAATCCATGCAAGGTTGCCTCGGGGCATCGCTACAGACGCCCTTCAACCCTAGCATGTATCCCTACGTCAAAATGGCAGCACCTTGTACAGATGGGTGCTGCCATTGTGACGTGACGGACGCTTAGCGTCCACACATCGTGGCACACTTGTGACATTGTGAGTGCGCCACTGGCGCACTCAGGCATCACAAGTGCGCTGGGAAACTTTTTGCGGGTTCTTTTTTGCCTGCGGGAAACCACAGGTTTATCCACTGCGGCTTCCTGCCGGCAGAAAAGGAGGCGCTGGCAGAGCATCCTTTTGGGATGGTCTGTATTGAGCCATTGATCCTCTGGTAGTCTTTGCAAAATTTTAGCAACCAACCAGTTAAGTCACACTGTTGCTTTCCAAGTTAAGCTGGAAGCTGCTTTCCTATTGTTGTCAGGGCAGGCAACAAACCTGACATTGTCACCTTTGTCTCCTGCCTGAAGAGACCAGTGAAACAGAAGAGACTCAGGACCATGTCCTGAGGGATGGAAACCCAAAGGATGCCATGGAAGTCACTAGCTTGCACTTGACTCTAGAGCAGCGGTTCTCAACTGTGGGCTGCAACCCCTTGGGGATCAACAACCCTTTCACAGGGTCTCCTAAGCCACTGGAAAACACATATTTCCAATTGTTTTAGGAATATTTTATGGTTGGGTCCACAACAGAATGAGGAACTGTTAAAAGGTTGTGGCATTAGGAAGGTTGAGAAGCACTGCTCTAGAGAGTGAGGGGGGCAGGCAACAGTTGCCACGAGCCTACATTGACTCTCGCCTTTTTCTTATTTCCCGCAAGAAGGTGGAGAGGACAGGGATCCATGCAGTCAGAAACTCATTGATCAGCAGTCTCTGCTTGTGCAAGAGAGCCAGGCAGCCTTGTGCCAACCGAGAGATATCAGCCCAGGGCAGGGTGGTGCGCCGCCTGAGATTTCTGGGCCTGGATTGCACACGCCTAGCCAGAGTCTTCACCCAGACGGGGTTGTCCTTTTATCGGCCGCAGGCTGGGTCACAGCCTCCTTTCCAAACAAGGGAACTTGTGGTTCCTCTCCTGGATGCTGAGCTCAGCCGCTTTGGTGGCTGGCATCTGGATTTCCCTGCTATGAGCACCCGCCTGCAGGTGGAAAAAGGCCGATCCCCACTTTGAACCTCCTCTAAGGGTGTAATTGCCCAGCTTTATCAGCTGTGGCTTTACAAAATACCAACGCAATGTGGGCAGGCTCCTCTAAAATGGGGAATTGGGGCAGGCGGAGATCAGGTAGAGGTGAGGAGGGTTGTATCAGTGAAACCTTCCCTCTGCCATACAGGAGTAAAGACTGTTTTCCTTCCCCTGGCTGCTTATGCAAGACATTGACAAGGGTGTGTTGTAGTTTCTTTCCATCATTGCTACTAGTGAAAACATGGCTTTATTAATTAGGGGAAGGTTCATAATTAATTAGAAATTAATTTGTGTCAACTTTGTTCTCAGTAAACTTCTATTTCGCCCTTATGACTTCACCTTTGCTGTGCCGGCACAGGCAGAGTGGTTAAGGCAAGACTGTTTAGATGAGTTCTGCCCTCTTGTTTCAATAACCTCCCACCTGACTCGGTTCTAAAAACCAGTATGTGAACCTTTTCCTTCTTCTTATCTCTAAGCGGGAGTAACAACCACAACAAAAAAAGCTGTGTGCCAAATTTCCGGCTGCTGTGATAAGATCCAGAACAGCATACCCTCCCCATTTTACAGATAAAAACGGGGACATGTATGGCAAAGGAACATCAAAGTGGGGTCAAGATGGCAAAAGTTGTTAATAAGGAAGGCAACACAGGCTAGAAGATGTGGCAGCAGTTTTGCTGTTGCCTGAGCAACTTGAAAGGACAGGATCCTTCCCCATCTCTCTTCCTGCTGACAACTGAGAGCAAACTACTTTTACACACTGAACTCAGGACTTTATCACACTAGCCTGTTGTGTCACAGCAATCACATTGTTTAGCAAATGTCAACAACCACTATCACACTTTCTCTACATACACACTATGATGCTGCTTTAGTGTTGCACAAACTCACAATCAGTCCTCCACAATGCATCACTGTCCCCCCTCTGCTGCCATCCACCCTACATGCCCATGTGTACTGTTTATTTAGTTTTCCTTTTCTTTTTTGCTGCAGTTCTGCAGTTTCGACACCTCTCACCACGTTCATTTGGTCTTCCGATTGAAATCACACACATGCTCCATGAGCTTATAATGTGCCCACCACATCCACATGTTTGTGTAGTGCGCCTATCCGTTCCTTGGTTCACATTGGTTGCTTTACTCCATTCCCCAGTATTTTTATATATTTTTTAAAAATGTGTTTTGCCATAATTGTGGCATGCTGACACCTGCCTTGACAGCACACATCCATGCAATTACGTTGTACCCCGGGATACGAAATGACCGCGTTACGAAATTTCCGGGATACGAAAAATTAATAGTTAAAAAACTGTTCCGGGTTACGTTTTTTTCCGGCTTACGAAAAAATTTTTGGTGCTTTTCAGCGCTTTTCCACGAAATCGCGGCCTTCCAGACTAGCGGCTATGGCTTTTTCGGGTTGCGAATCTTTCGGTTACGAACGGCGCCGCGGAAGATTAATTCGTAACCCGGGGTTACCACTGTACAGCAAAACAAATAAAGAAAATCCCAGGGAATGGCGTATAAACAATGTTGTTCCTATGTACAACATGTCTTCTTTGTCCAGACACTTGAAATGGAGTGGACTTCTCCTTGCTTGGGGATAGAGAGGGAGAGCAGTGGAGAAGCATGATCATGCCTGTGACAGGACTGCTGGAATATTGCCAACTGCAGCTGAATAAATGTTCACACTAGAAGCAGTAGCCAAGAGCAAGAATACCAGAGGTATTAATGGGGTTTTCCCTCAATGGAAAGATGCAGTCCCATAATGGGGAAATGCAGTGGAACAACAGGAAAGTTATGACATCGTATGATTAGGAAAAATCAAACACAGAATGAAGGCCTTATTGCATGAGAAAAGAAAGCAAAAACAGAGCGGAGAATAGCGGCTTTCTCCAAGCCTCTCTGCATGAAACTGTGCACTTCCATTCTCTTCTCAAGGGGAGGGGTCCTCAAAGCATGCCTTTTGTCACACTGGAAAAATCTGTTTACAAAACCTCAGACTAGATTCACTGCCCAAATCATATGGGAGACCCAGTCCTCCTGGATATAAGGGCTTTTGATTCAGCACTCACATCTACTTTGGCAGGCCTTGGACAAATTCCCACTTTTGACTACAACTCCCAGAATTAGGCTTGCCATAACCGGCTGCAACCGTGTATTTCCGTTTTGGGCCCCCCGGGCCCCTCCCCCGGCAGGGTGCAGCCCAAAAACCGGTACCCCCCCCCGGTTGCAGGCAATGTGCTGCGGCCTGCAGGGCCTCTGCTCCTCCTCCGCCTCGGAGGCAGGGAGGAAGAGGAGGACAGCGAGGCTTGCCTGGGGCGGAGGAGGCGCCTCCGTGCGGGCGCCGCACCTTCCCCCGCTCCTCCGCCTCTCCTCCGCCGCAGCATAGAGGCAAGGCGGACGGAGCCAGCGCTCTTTGCGCTGCTCTGCGGGCGCGCCACCCTCCGCCCCTCATCGGTCCTCCCAACCTCCCAAGCCACTCCTCCCCACCGCCCTCCTCCCCCCCAAAATCTTTCTCCCTCCTCGCCGCCAAGCCCAGCAAGCAATAGCATGGCAAAGGCGGACGGCAGCCAAGCCGCCATCTTGCGCTGCAGCGCTAGCCAGCCACACACTCCATGCACTCCCCGCCTTGCGGGGCAGCACATTCCTTCCCCCCTCCTCCTCCACCCTCTTTCTCCTCTCACCGCTCCGCCCACAGCCCATAGAGGCAAAGGCGGACTGAAAAGCCAGCGCCCTCTTGCGTGCGGGCGCTCCACCCTCCCTGCCTCCCCCGCGCGGGCGCGCCACCTTCCCCCGCCTCCTCCGCCACCCTTTCTCTCTCTCGCCGCTCGCCCGCAGCATTGAAGCAAAGGCGGACGGGCCATGCGCCTCTATGCGCAGTGACACAAACCAACAGTCCTTTGCACACCACTTCTGAGAAAAGTACACATTTGGTGCAAGCACATTGCACTACCTGACCATGTTTCAACATGCCTATTAGCCATGTTAAACCATGCTACGTGTTAAACCCACGGTTTGGTTCTGGACTCTGCCTCTTGATGCCATCGCTCTTGCATTCACGTAACATCCATGTTGACAATGCCCCACAATTGCTTGTCATTTGTGTTTTTTGGAATGGAGGTGGGGGTTGGTTTTTGCCAGAAAGGGAAGTCTATTTCTGACATCTGTCTAGAAATAATGCCCAAATGTCCTCTATTTTGAGCATGCCTAAGAAACAGGCATTTAGATCAACATTTTTTTTAAAAAAAAATCAATGTTTTCGCGTGTCCTCCATTTTAAAAAAATGTGCCCTACATCTGAAAAATTTGTCCTACATTTGTCCCGGTTTGGAGGTCCTGACTTATGGCAACCCTACCCAGAATCCCTCATAGCCAGGGGCTAGACCAAAACCCAGAAATTTTCCCAAGCTCTTAGGGATGAAACAGTTGAATAGAATGATTCCCTCTCCCCTTCAAGAATGGCATTGATTTTGCCACCTTGGCTCACCTTTGGTTTCCTCCAGAAGCTCCCCAGTCAACTTCCCCACTTCTGCCACTGCTGGCCAAGGTAAGCCCTTCTCAGCAGCAAACACAATGCTCCAGTAATAGATATCCAGACAAATGCTTCGGCGCAAATCCCGAATTTCATCAAACTCCTTCCAGTCCAGCAAAGCTCTCAGATACTGGCGGCCATTTTGTTGCTGTTGGAAAGATGGAGAACACATTGTCATTAAGGCATCAAAGGCCTATTTTGCACACAGATGCACACAGATCTGCCATGATAATTTGCTCTCTGAGCTTTGTCACTACAGACAGATGAGAAATATGATTTCCTGAGAGATTTGTCTATACAGTGGGCCCTTGGTATCTGTCAGGATGCCATGTGGATACCAAAATCCATTATATATAATGGAGCAGTAAAATGTTGTTCCTTATATAAAATGACAAATCCAAGTTTTGTTTTTTGGAATTCATATATTTAATTTCAAACCACGGATGGTTGAATCCGTGGATAAAGAATCTGTGGATATGGAGGGCTAGTTGTTATTCCATTTTGCAACGCTTGGACCCAAAATGAAACTGGATGCAATCAGAAAATGGGTACAATTTCAAGTTTGTGATGCACTGCAAAAAGAAAAAAAAAACCCATGCGTATAACAACATGAAGAGTTGGGGGGGAAAATACTAAAAGGAGACTATGGATGCTCTTAAAATGTATGCCAACCACACCATCATTCAATGGTCCTATCATACAAAGAAATGTACAACAATGTATGCATTATAAAAATACACAAAAATAGATAGCTTAGAACAATATGTACAATAGTACATAAAACATCTGTGCTCCAGTGTGGGAGAGGGATGGAGCCATTTATGGGATCCAGTGACAAATCGACATGCTTCCCTGTCAAGTGAGGTGGTGACTCTGCTCCAGATTTCATTCCAAATTTTAAAAGAGCTGCCCAGAATGAGGTGCCTACTTCCTCAGAGTGTTCTTTTATAGTTCAGACTATAACCCAGGGGATGCATTGACCCACTGCCTGCAAAACCACCAACCATAACTTCTTTCATCTGGTGCAGAATGACCATCAAGATCCTCAATGAAGACAACCTCAATGAAGAATCTCAATGAAGAAAAATTTAGAGCTTCATGTATCCCCACTTGTTATGCTGAGATCTGAAGCAGCGAGCTACATGTAAGATAAACCAGCAATGAGTTTTTAGTCAATTCAAAACTCATGTTGCAAGTGGATTCAAATGACAAGGAAAGAGATTCCACCTGGACATTTGGAAAAACTTGGTAAGAGTTGTTCAGCAGTAGAATAGACTGCTTCAGACGATGGTGGACTCTCTATCTTTGGAAGCTGGATGGAGATCTCTTGGGAGTACTTTAGCTGTGGATTCCTGCATGGCAGGGGGTTGGGGTAGATGGCCCTTCAGGACTCTTCCAGCTCTAAGATTCTAGGGTGTTTATCACATGGGGGAAATTGGGACTTTAAACAGTGATTAACCTGAGAATATCATGCAATTGACATTAAAACACAATTAAAATTAGACTAACACAAGAGCCATTATCCTGTGAATAACCAGGGAATAACCAGTTAACAAATAGCAAAAAATCGAAGGCTTTCATGGCTGGCATCCATAGTTTTTTGTGGGTTTTTTGGGCTATGTGGCCATGTTCTAGCAGAGTTTCTTTCTGATGTTTCACCAACATCTGTGGCTGGCATCTTCAGAGAATGCTTTGCCTGGAAAAATTGGGTGTATATATACTGTGTGAGCCTGGGAATGCAGGAGTGATTTGCATGTGTATTGTTTTGTGCTGATGGCTGGCCTCAGGTTGGGAGGCTAATGCAAATGAGGATTAATGTCTGCTAACTGGCGATCATTATCTGCTGGGAAAGCCCCTGACTCTGAATGGTTTCTCATTTGCATTTGCTGAGTTCTTATTTTGCTATTCTTCAGGACTGGTAGCCCAATTTTGTTCACTTTAAGGGTTTCTTCCACATCAAACTACAAATCCCAGGATTCCACAGGAAAGAGTCATGCAGTTGAAACGATGTCATACTGCTTTATTTTCTGCAAGGTGATGTAGTGGTCTGAGTGTTGGGCAGCGACTCTGGAGACCAGAGTTCAAATCCCAGCTCAGCAATGTAAACCCACTGAATGACTCTGGGCAAGTCACACTCTCTCAGCCTCAGAGGATGGCAATGGCAAACCCTCTCTGAAGAAACTTGCCAAAACAACAACAACAACAACAACAACAGGATAGGTTTGCCTTAGTTGGAAACAACTTGAAGGCACACAACAGTAACAAGGTGTACCCAAATTATTTCCCTGTGTCTGTTTCATCCTTTAATCCAAACACTAGCTTGGCCTCCAGAAGATCAGGAACTCCATGGAGGTGAGTGAGCATGCTGGTTGGAAAAGGAGTTAAGGTATACCCTATCTCTGCTTGGTACAAAGCAAAGAAACCAAAGAAGTGGTTCCCCCACGGCTATGGGAGGAACTGTGGAGATGTAAGTGCTTATACAGAGCAAGCCACAGAAAGATGGGAATAGCAAGGAGGGATTAGTAGCCTCCTAGAATCTCCTGCTGCGATCTGTCCTCCTATTCTAGTTAACTTACCTAAAGGCTCAGTGAGTTAATGATGCTCTGGAATTAAGTGGCCTCACCATGCTCTCCCAACTAATACATCACTCGGTAAAGTGGTGACTAAGGCATTATTAAAAGAAGGGAGAAATTTGTCTCCCAAAAAGAAGGCACAGATTTATGCGAGTCAGTGGAAATTTGCATTTCTCTGCAGTTATGCAGAAACAGCAAACGTATATGCAGAAATGGAAATATAAAAACACGATGACTGAGATCCTACATGGTGCTTGAATAGTGCAAATGAACCCACATCTAGCAGAGGTGCAGCAGGGCAGGGCACAATGAGGACATTGGCTCGCCAAATGAGGAGTGAGACATGAAAATCATTCATGTCTAGAAGACTTACATTTGCTGTGTTTGCATCCCCTTGGTTGCTTTGCCTGCCCCTTTTAAACCGTATAGTTTTTTGTGGGTTTTTCAGGCTATGTGGCCATGTTCTAGAAGAGTTTATTCCTGATGTTTTGCCAGCATCTATGGCTGGCATCTTCAGATAATATATATAACATGGCCACATAGCCTGAAAAACCCACAAAAAACTATGGACGCCAGCCATGAACATCTTTGACTTAACATTAACTCCATATGTTTTCACTAATTTTATACTATTTTGACTAGATAATTTTAATTGTTTTTTTTTAAATTATTGTAATTTTTTATTAATGTTTTATCTTCTGAGCTGCCTTTGTTCCCTTTTTTGGGAGAAAGGAGGCATAGAAGTGAAATAAATAAATAAATAAATTTATTTCTTTGAATGCCTAAATTGTGGCTGTCATCCTGTTTGATATTTATCATATGGCAGAAATGGCGTAGTGGTTTGAGCATTGGACAATGACTCTGGAGGCCAGGGTTCAAATCCCTGCCTGGCTACAGAAACCTACTGGGGGACCATGGGCAAGTCACACACTCTCAGCCTCAGAGGAAGATAATGCCAAACTTTCTTTCAATAAATATTTGCCCCCCCCTGCCAAAAAAAATATATGCCATGACAGAGTCCCCATAAGCTGGAGTGAACCTGAAGGTACATAACAACATTTCTGAAGTTTAAAACAAATTGGGAAAACTTTTGAATATAGAATGTCTTCAAACAGAGAACTGTCTTAATGCACTACCAATAAATCAGACCAGCTTCCCTTTGCTTCTGTAGTATGAAGCACCCACAACTTTATTAAAATCGTATACAGCTTGACTTTTGCTGTCGGGCTTTTGCCATATTATAATTATTTATGAGTTATAACTATTTATGAGTTTTTAATTTTTTGGACCACAACATTTTATGGTTACACTGTCCAGTGAACTATTGTTGCAGCGTGATTTGTAAGCTCAATAAATCAGACAAGCAAACCCCAGGTTATTGTACTAGTTAGTTCTGGACTTGGGTGGAGAGGTCTAGGTTCAAATGAAGACGAATGGATGATCTTGAGCCAGTTACTCTCTCTTTCTGCCTTACCTGCCTCGCATGGTTATTCTAAGGATGAAATCAGAGGTCAAGAGGGGTTTATAAACAACCTTGTAAGAAGGCAAGAAATTAGAAAATAGTACAGTCGGCCCTCTGTATCCATGGATTCATTATCCACAGATTCAAGCATCCATGGCTTGAAAATATTATATCAAGGTTTGCTTTTTGGGATGGATGGGGATACATACATACATACATATATATATATCCCAGAAAGCAAACCTTAATTTTCCCATTTTATATAAGGGATACCATTTTATTATGCCACTGTATTTAATGTGATATGAGCATCCATGAATATTGGGATTCCCAGGAGCTCCTGGAAGGAAGCCCCAGCGGATACCAAGGGCCTAATTTAAAATGAAATACAGTAAATAGAGAAAAGGAATGTACATTTCAAAGTAATCCAATCATCCAATGATTTAATTTTTGGATTGTGTTGTCAATATCTCTTTCTCACACACACTAGCCTGAAAGAAATCTTCCTAACCTGAAAACATGTTGAGGTTTTGGGCAACATTTATCAAAAGGAGGTTTGGCATTGTCTTCTTCTAAGGCTGAGAGAGTGTGACTTGCCCAAGGTCATCCAGTGGGTTTTCATGTTGAGAGGCAGAAGTGTCCCCATAATAAACAAAACCAGGCAAATATATTTCCACCTGTCTCGCCTCTGATCTTGCTTTTCACGCGAGAACAAAACTTGGCAAGTGGGCAAAACACAGCTGGCAAAACTTGACAAGGTAGCAAAACACACTGTATTTCAGAAAGACCCCATCTCACCCCTGCCTTCCAACCCCTCAAACATTGCAATAACCAACCCCAGCTTTTCCCTCTTTGTTTTTACCGGCAGCTGAAAAACAGTCTTGACACCCTCCGCAGTGAAGTTGGCCATCCTCCTTGGTGAGCCCAGTTGCTAGGAGACCTTGGCATCTGATGCACAAAACCATGGAATGAAAAGGGCAAGTGAAAGGTTCTGTTAGAACTATGCACTCCCAAGGCCTGTGCATGACAATGGGCATAAAAAGGAGCCCAGACTGCAATGTACAACATCTGAACTCCTGCTTGATTTTGGGCATGGTTTTACATGCTGTGCCCCACTATTTAATGCAGCTCTGCCAGGGCAGAAAATTGATATTTGAGTTGAAACTGAAGCTTAAACCAGACAAGACACAGGTGCTCCTGGTCAGTCAAAAGACAGATCTGGTAGTAAGGACCCAGCCTGGGTTAGAATAATAGAATCATAAAGTTGGAAGAGACTGTAAGGGCCATCAAGTCCAACCCCATTCTGCCATACAGGAACTCACAATCAAATCATCCTCGACAGATGGCCATCCAGCCTCTGTTTAAAGAACTCCAAAAAAAGGAGAGTCCACTACACTCCAAGGGAGTCTGTTCCACTGTGGAATAGCTCTTACCATCAGGAAGGTCTTCCTGATATTGAGGATATTGAGGTGGAATCTCTTTTCCTGGAGTTTGCATCCATTGTTCCGTGTTCTAGTCTCTGGAGCAGCAGAAAACAAGTTTGCTCCATCCTCAATAAGAGACCAAGTATTTAAAGAAGGCTATCATGCCACCCCTTAACCTTCTTTTCTCCAGGCTAAACATCCCCAGCTCCTTAAGTCGTTCCTCATAGGGCATGGTTTCCAGACCTTTCATCATTTTAGTCATCCTCCTTTGGACATGGTCAGACCTCTCCTGGAATCCTGCGTCCAGTTCTGAGCACCAAAATTTAAAAGAAGGATGTTGACGAGCTGGAACTTGTTCAAAGGAGGGCAACCAAAATGCTGAAAGGTCTGGAAGCCATGCCCTATGAGGAGAACCTTAAGGACCTGAATGTGTTTCACCTGGGGAAGAGAAAGTTGAGAGGTGATATGATAGCCTTGTTTAAATATCTGAAGTGATGTCATATTGAGGATGGATCAAGCTTGTTTTCATGGTTCACTTTATAAATAATAATAAATAAAAACTTTATTTATATACTGCCTTTCCTGTAGATCAAAGCGGTTTACAATATAGTGGGTATGTGACACATGTCACAATACAGAACAATAAAATACCTCACTAGTTACAATTCACAGTTTCATACAATTTCATAAAAATCTGAGCCATATCGCAACCATTAAAACCAACAGTTATGGGGGAAGTTCCTAATTTAAACAGAATCGGGAGGGTATGCTACTTGAAAAAGGTGAGTTTTTAATGCCTTCTTAAAGGCTACTAATGTGGGACAGAGTCGGATCTTTTCTGGGAGACAGTTAAAGAGGGTAGGGGCTGTTGTCGTATAAGCCCTCCGGTGAGTTGTTGCTAGTTTTACCCTGGGGCAGTCAAGTAAAAATTTCCCTATTGTTCTGAGGGTGCGGGGCGGATTATGTAGGGAGAGGCGCTCCCTCAAGTAACTCGGACCCAAGCCATATAGGGCTTTATAGGTAACGAACGAAAATTTGTATTGCGCCCAGAAGCTAATAGGCAGCCAGTGAAGAGATTTTAATATAGGTGTTAGGTGGTCCAATCTCGGAGTGCCTGTGATCAATCTGGCTGCAGCATTCTGGACTAGTTGTAGCTTCCGAACCTGGTACAAAGGTAGCCCCATGTAGAGCGCATTGCAGAACTCCAAGCAACAGGTTACCAGTGCATGTACTATAGTTTCAAGATCCTTTCTGTCCAGACAGGAACGCAGTTGGCGTATCAGCCGAAGCTGATACCAAGCACTCCTGGCCATCGCATCTACTTGAGATAACAATTGTAGAGATGAGTCCAGGAGTACTCCCAAACTGCGAACTTTATCCTTTAGAGGAAGCTTAATCCCATCAAGGATAGGATGGCAAATTTCCCTGCCTGGACTTGGGGTACCTATCATAAGTACCTCTGTTTTCTCTGGATTCAGCTTGAGTTTGTTTCCCCTCATCCAGCCCATTACTGTCCCCAGACAGGCATCCAGAGGGGAGGTGCCATTCTTAGTCACTGTATCAGTCGGAGACATGGAGAGATAGATCTGGGTGTCATCAGTGTACTGATAACACTGTGCTCCATGCTTCCGGATGATCTCTTGCAGCGGCTTCATGTAAATGTTGAATAGCGTGGGGGATAGAATGGTGCCCTGAGGAACGCCAGATGTCTGCTCTCTTATACGAGAGCAACTATCCCCCAGCCTCACCGACTGGAACCTTCCCAAGAGGTAGGATCGGAACCACTGGAGTGTAGTGCCCCCGATACCCAACTCTCCCAGGCGTTCCAGAAGGATACCATGGTCAATGGTATTGAAGGCCGCTGAGATGTCCAAGAGCACTAACAGGGTCACTTTCCCCTGTCAATGCCCAGACGGAGATCATCAACTAAGACTAACATGGCAGTCTCCACTCCGTGTCCCGCTCTGAAGCCAGTTTGAAATGGGTCCAAATAATCGGCTTCATCCAAAACTGCTTGGAGTTGAAAGGCAACTGCCCTCTCAATCACCTTGCCCAAGAATGGTAATAGGGAGACCGGTCTATAGCTGCTCATTAGCAGGGGGTCAAGGGAAGGTTTCTTCAAAAGAGGTTTTACAATTGCCTGTTTCAGAGGCGATGGAAATGTACCTTCCCGGAGAGATGTATTAACTATAAGGTGTAAAGCAGTTTTTATGACATCTCCTCCCTGAATGGTCAACCAAGAAGGGCAAGGATCAAGAGGACAAGTTGTTCTTTTCACCTGACCAAGGAGCTTGTCCACGTCCTCGGTATTAACAAACTCAAAATGATCCAGAATAACCTTGTTTCCAGAGACACTGGAAGCCTCTACTATTGGTTCTGTCAAAAAACTGGCATCTAGATCGGCTCTTAACTGAGAGATTTTATTGGCAAAAAAGTAATTAAAAGCATCACAGCAGGCTATGGTTGGCTCTAATAGGGGGTTCAGGGTGGCCGGGGGTTGAGTTAATTCCCTAACCACCCTGAACAGCTCTGCTGGACGAGACTCTGCCGATGCAATCCGTGCAGCACAGAACGAGTTCCTTGCTGCATCGATTGCCACTCCGTAGGAACGTAACATGCTCTCATGGAGTGTCTTGTCAGATAGGTTCTGATGTTTCCGCCAGTGGTGCTCTAGTCGTTGCATAGCCTGCTTCATCTGGCAAAGATCTTTAGTATACCAGGATCTTTTATTTGGAGCGGGCTGGTAAGGACGCTCGGGAGCGATACTGTTTATTACCCCGGTGAGGTTCGTATTCCAAGTATCAACCAGGGTGTCAACAGAATCGCCACCATTCCCAAACATAATACCCTCTAAGGCTTCTTGGAACCTTTTGGGTTCCATCAGCCTTCGAGGGCGGACCCTTATAATAGGTCCTCCACCCCCAAGGGGTTTATGGATGATGGCTTTCAGTCCTACTTTGACCAGGTAATGGTCCGTCCATGACAAGGGGGAAATATCATTTATTTCCACCCACGGATTATCTCGGTCCGTACTGAAAACTACATCGAGCGTATTACCTACACAATGTGTTGGACCCGAGACCAATTAGGACAGGCCCATGGCTGTCATGGATTCCATGAACAACCAAGCCACACCTGTTAGGTCTGATGAGCTGCCCTCGAAGGGGATGTTGAGGTCCCCCAGGACTAGAAGCCTAGGGGACTCCAACACCAGCTCCGAGACCAGCTGTATCAGCTCAGCCAGGAAGTCTGTTAGGCTACAGGGTGGATGGTAGACTTTATGCTCTAGAATACTGGGCTCTCTTGTTTTGTGAGGTACAGTGGGCCCTTGATATCCACTGAAGCTTGGTTCCCAGACCCACCATGGATGCTCTAGTCCCACTAAACACAGGGGTATAGTAAAATGGTCTCCCATATATAAAATGGCAAAATGAATGTTTGTTCTTGGAAATTTATACATTTTAAAACCTTGGGTAAAAAAATCAGTGGATACAGAGTGCTTGCTGTATTTAGCCTCTTCTGTCAGATAAGTTTGATGCCACAGCAAACTACAAATGCCAATATAAAATAAAATACATAAGTATATGTATTTATGTAGTTAAATAAATATGTTTATTTCAGTTGATGTTATGAAAATTGTTTTCCAGTAGTTTCTAACTTGAGTCTATTCTTTCTCCCCTTTTTTAAAAAAATTAATCTTTATTAATTTTTCCACATAAAAACACAACCCATAAACAAAAAAGGAATAGGAAAAAAAATACATGCTTAACCTCAGCTTACAACAGTCTTTTTATCCTTATACTCTTTCCCCCCCCACCCATTCCCTTGCTTAATTACCATTACTGATTTCTTAGCTATTCTCACTAATTCTTCATATTAAACATCTTTGTACTTTGACTTTATCTCTGCTTCATACATCCTCTATCTCTTAATTTCTAAGGCTGGACTGATAGACCTCTTCTTATTATTGATACAAGCCAATCTTCATTATTTCGTAATATTTTTATCATATTTACATCCTCTTATTATTTCTCGTATCCACCACTTGCTTTATCACACTTTTCCCTTCTGATAGATCTTTGTTAATCTTGCCCCTATCATATCTTCTTCTTCCAACATCTTTCCCTTCATTAACATTGTTAACCTGTCTAACTCCATTATCTCTAAACATTTCTCCAACCACATTTCTACATCTGGTATTCCTTTGTTTCTCCAATTTTTAGCTATTACAATTCTAGCCATTGTCATTAAATATAATAACGGTTTTTTCTTTTCCCTCAATTTCTTATCTTGAACCACATTCAGTAGGCACATTTCCGGAAGTAATGGAAATTTCAATTGAATTATTTCAACTATTATTTTATGAACCTTGACCCAAAATTTATGTACCTCTGGACATGTCCACCACATGTGGTAGAAACTGCCTATCCCTCTTTCACATTTCCAACATGTTGCTTTTTCATTCTTATATATTTTCGCCAATCTACTCGGAGTAAGGTACCACCTGTAAAGCATTTTATAAAAATTTTCCCTTATATCCATACATACCGTAATGTAAATTTTAAATCTTCTCCCCAAGTTTTTTCCCATGTTTCTAGATGAATATTATGTCCAATATCAGGGGTCGGCAACCTCTGGGCAGCAAAATGGCGGCGCCCAGAGCGGCCTCTGGGGCTATGGGCGCCGCCATTTTTTCGCCCAAAATGGCGGTGAGGTCACGCGAGACTTCGCTGCCATTTTGCCGCACAAAATGGTGGTGTCCAGAGTGTCCGCCGCGGCAGCGGCGGCTACGGCGCCAGGCCTCTAGGAGGCCTGCCGCCGTCTCTGGGACCCTCCAGGAGGGCTCCCAGGGCGGCAGGGGGCCTCTGGGAGGCCCGCTGCCGTCTTT
>NC_056522.1:6248732-6259762 GCF_019175285.1 Sceloporus undulatus | reverse complement strand
TTTGATGTTTTGCTGTCAACCGCCCTGATCTATGGAAGGGCGGTATAGAAATAAAAATTTTATTTATTATTTTTATTATATGGGCCATTCTCAGAAAAATGACTTTGTTTGCATTATTATTGTTTCAACTAGCAAGTTTCTTGAGTTCATGGTTGTGGTGATCACTTTAATAATGCCCCAATGCCATTTTGTTTAATGTAAGAGGTTTCTTTTGGACAACCATAATTATTTTGCATTATAGGAAATGTGATGAATTTCTTGGGAATCTAGGGGAATCTAATTTATCAAATGGATTTTGGCTACAAAATTGGGGGGTTTAGGGCACAACATTTAAGGGTTTGGTGCTGCGAGAGATCGGCACATAACATACAGTTCTGGGATGCTAAATGCACTTAAGAGTACAATGTGAGGATTGGTTCAACACTGAAAATATAATGCCATTTAATACCACTTTAATTGCCAAGGCTCCATGTTAGAGAATCCTGGGAGCTGTAGTTTTGTGAGGCACCAGCCCTCTTTGGCAAAGAAGGCTGAAAATTTTGCAAACCCACAAATCCCAGAATTCCACAGGATGGAGCTATATCACTTTAAGTGGCTTCCAACTGCATTATTTCCACAGTATAGATGCGTCCTTAGTCTTCTGAAGCTGCTTAAAATGACTTTCACATGGAATGCTGACCTCTGAGATCTGGGTTCTAATTCCCACTGAGCCTGGAAAGTTCAATTTGAACCAGTCATCTTCTGAGTCAGTCTGACCTGCTTCACAGGGTTGTTGAAAGGAAATGCTAAGCAGGAGAGCCAGATATACCACCTTGAGTTCATTGGAAGAAAGGTAGAGTTTGAATATGTTGAATGCATTTGTAGTTTTATTTGGCCTAAAGTTGATGTCAGCGCATGGCAACCCTATGAACAGAGATCTCCAAGGCTCTCAGTTATCAACTATACTGTTCACATCTTGCAAACTCAGGGCTGTGGCCGCCTTGGCCGGATCAATCCCCCTGTAGTATGGTTGCCTCCTTTTCCTACTGTCTTCCACTTTTCCGAGCATTGTTGTTCCTTCCGATGAGTCACGTCATTTTATGATATGTGCAAAGTACAACAGCCTTACTCACTTAACAGGGTTGTTGTAAGTAAAAAGTAGACAGGAGAAGAATTATATATATCACCTTGAGTTCATTGGAGGAAAGGCAGAATTTTAATATAATGAATACTGTATATACTCAACTATAAATCGACCTCATATATAAGGCCAGGTTTTGGGTTCAAAATTATGGATTTTGATATGGCCCATGGATAAGTCAGGGGTAAAACCTAGGGGATGCAACTAAGGATCTAAAGGATGAAGCAAAGGAAAACAATGTTAAAGAATTTACAAAATTCCAGCAGACATAACTGTTTGTGTTCACCCTAAAGGCTGGATGGATGGAGAGGAAGAGGGGAGGTCAGTGCTTCCAGGACAGATTACGTTCTTACCTTTCACCAGTGGATGGTTCCTTTTTTTTACAAGCATTGAAGCTCTGTGCTTACATTGACCCATGGATAAATCAGGTCAGATTTTTGGGGGTCAATTTTTTTTACTAAAACTTCTAGATTTATACAGGAGTATATACAGTATATATTTACATAGCTTCCCTCTTCTCTCCTGATCCTGGTGGTGCAGGGTTCACCCTCTACTCTGCATCTGTCTTCTGGTTAAAACCAAGCTATCTAGACTAAAAGGACCTTAAACCATCTCCTTAAGCTAGACTTCTGTCTTTGTTTTCAAACAAGAAAATATGTTTTGTGGGCTTATGTGTCTGAGTGACAAATGGATGATGGATGGATGAGAGAACAGAGGGCGGTCAGTGCTTCCAGGAGAGATTACACTCTTGCCTTTCACCAGGGGATGGGTCCCATTTTTTTAACAAGAGTTACATTGACCCGTGGATAAGTCAGATTTTTGGGGTCAATTTTTTACTGATATTTCTAGACTTTTACATGAGTATATACAGCATTTGACTAATAACCATGCTCAAGTGGGGATAAGACTATATCAACAGCATTAACCATTATGGTCTGTTAATGGAACAGATCTGTGTGACTGGAAGAAAGAGTCCTGGTAGCTGCTTACATTACTAATTTGTACCTGTCTGCTGACTCTGTAAAAGTTTAAGAAGCCTGGAAAACATGCCCTGTGAAGAGTGACTTAGAGAGCTGGGTGTGTTTAGACTGGGGAAAAGAAGGTTAAGGGGTGACATGTTTAAATATAGCAAGCTTATTTTCTTCTGCTCTGGAGACTAGAACACAGAACAGTGGATGGAAGCTACAGGAAAAGAGATTCCATCTAAACATTAGGAAGTATCTCCTGATGGTAAGAACTGTTTGGCAATGGAAGGTTCTGCTTCGGAGTCTGGTGGAGTCTCTTTCTTTGGAGGTTTTCAAACAGAGGCCGGTTGGCCATCAATTGGAGTGCTTTGATTGTGTATTCCTGCATGGTAGGAAAAAGGTTGGGCTATATTGACCCTTGGAGTCTCTTCCAACTCTATGATTCTATGATGTATTTTTCTGATTTTGTTTGTACTGTATTGTATTATATTGCACTCTTTTATGGTTGTAACCTGCCCAGATTCCCTGTGATTGGGCGGGATATAAATAAATCCTTATTATTATTATTATTATTATTATTATTACTACTACTACTACTACTACTTTAAGCCACTGAAGCAGGAATTACTGCTGCCTCATTGTTCCTAGATGATGAAAAGGTTCCTTATGATGATAAGCAACTCTTCACATGGCTGTATCATGAGGACACTGTTCTGTTTACTGGTGAATCTGAAATAATTGTGGAAGAACATGGTCAGGATAGATTTTTTTGAGCACAAATAGATCAAGAAGACTTCCATGTAGGTTCCTTCAAAAAGGCCTTTTTCAGAATTCACATTGTCTTCACATCCATTAAGACAAACCTCTTAACTTGTGTTCACAAAAACAAATCTATATTTGTTCCTCTTCTTGACCTCTCACCTCTCAAGTCTTTTTCTCATTCAGTGGCCTCCCCTGTATCTGATTTTAGGTTTTAGATAGAAATCCTCATGGGGCATGGACCTATCCATGTAGTCAGTAAAGCACAATGCACAGTAATGGCACTTATAGTGCTGCAACTATTTTTTATTATTATTTACCAAAGAGGAAATGCTGAGCGGGGGAACAAGGAGAAGGGCAGGGATGACATCCAACCCACGGTCCACCCACTTCCCTATCCATGAGGTCCATGGTGGCTCAAATCTGACTTGGAAAAACAGGATCCAGAATCCTTGTTGGGGAACTATGATGGTGTTAAGCTAGACTCACACCCTTGCAACTCACTTTTTTTGGTCAACCCCCCCCCAAGCTTTGTGAGCCCTGAGTCTCAGTTTTGGGGGAAAGGGTGGCATATTAATAATAGTAACAACAACAGCAGCAACAACACCAACTTTTAAAAGGTTGGAATTTCATTCTGAATATTGTCATGAAATGCAGCTCCTATTTCCCCAATGGCCATTTTTGTGTTGGTGGTGATCCATCCAGCTAATTTCCTTTAGCTGGACACAAAGGTCTGCTTTGACCTCCAAGAGCCTCAGAAGGTCCCTGCAGATGTGTGTATCAGTTTATCCAACTACAGAAAAACTGCTGAATGCATCCTTCTGACAACTGGAAATCAGGCTATGTTGGGGGGACTGTGTTGGTTAAAATGTTGGTTTGGGGAAGATACATTCAGGAGATGGAACTACAGAGACTACATGATACATAAAACTATGATATGGTCAGAGGGTTTTTTTAAAAAATGTTAAACATTGCAGAGGATCCTGCAAACTATGAGGCTGTACAGACTGGCCACATGATGTACATCCCAACTCTGCCTCCAAGCTAGCATGATGCCGCATGCTGCACCACATGGCTGGCATTGTCACGGCATTCCTCTGGCGCTGCATCTACATGTGCCAAAGGATCAGGGAAAAGCCATGGCACCGGCAGCTATGGCACCCTTTCTGTGGTGCAGAAAGGAGCCACTTTTTGAGCTCCTTTTTGTGCCATGAAAATGTGAGATCGGGGCTACAGTGTGCAGTTGCCATGGCCCAGATCTGGTGCTAAAAGGGGTGGCTACAGGCCGTCCCTTAGAGGTAGTCTGTACAGACCCTATGTAAAAGATAAAATCTGACCCATGGCTATTTTGCAGATCGTATCTCCCTCGGTCTCTGAGATTTTCAGAAGAGACCCTTCTTCAGTGGGGATTTGCCCTTGCCATCCTCTGAGGTTAAGAAAGTATAACTTGGGTTTACATGGCTGAGCCTTGAGAAAGGGTTTACATGGCTGAACCAGGATTTCTCCAGAGTCCTAGTCCAATGCTCAAACCGCTACGCCATGCTGGCTGTCATCAACTATACCATTTAATTAATCCAACTATAACCTCACCCACTATACCATTTGATTAATCAGTTTTACAAAATTGCAATGACTCTTGTCGAGGTACATACCCCTTTTTTCTTAAAAAAATCATACTCTGTAAATTTCTTCCATTCATCTTCCAAGTCATTATTTTTCAATAATCTTTTTTAAACTAAGTCTACATGTCAATTTATCATGTATGGCAATATCCCAAACTAATTTATACCATTCCTCTGTTTGGTAAATACTTTGAGTCTCCCGTTTTCTTGGTATTATTAATTTTGCTGCTGTTAATAAATTTGTAATCAAATCCTTAATCACTTGAGTACTGTTAGCCTTATCATAAACTTATAACCCAATGCCTGGGCTTATTTCAAGATCTTGTCCCGTTATTTCTCTTATCTCTTCAAATACCATTTGCCAAAACTTCTGTACATACATACAACTCCTTTACATGTGAATATAGGTGCCAGTTTCCTGGCAACCATGCCAGCAGAACATTTATTATCTATTTGATTTAATCTTACTGGAGTCAGGAACCATCTCCAAACCAATTTATAATAATTTTCTTTTATTCTTACAGGTATATTTTTCAACATATGCAAGTCTCATATTTCCCCCAGCTCTGTTTCCTCATTGGTTGCTCCAAACCATAGTTCCATATTTATGTAAGATGATCATTTTGTTCTTCAGTTTCCAATAATAGTTTATAAATTTCACTTGTGGTACCTTTTAACATTTCATTCTGTTCTTTATTTTTCCTTTGTATAATCATCTTTTCAAATCTTGACTATTCTCTACATTCATTATTTTTCCTTATCCATTTCATGCTCCACTGTTCTAATTCTGTGCAATTAAACCAAGGCATTTTTATCCCTTATATTTTCTCTTTTGTTTATTCTGTCTTACCCATCTTTTTTACCCAGTCTTTTATTTTAATTGTTTTCTGTTCCCTTCATTATTATTATTATTATTATTATTATTAACCTTTATTTATGAAGCGCTGTAAATTTACACAGCGCTGTACATGCAATTTCTTTCTTTAAGTTGCTGGGAGTTTCTCCATCATCGCCGCTGGGGTTACTGTTGTTAAACACTTTTATCTTTTTAAAGAGCATTTTATTTTATTTTTAATAAGTGATGTGTTTTGATACTGTAATAGTTCTCACTTTTTATGTTTTTAATTGTATGGTTCTTGTGAATTGTAAGCCTCTTGGAGTGCCAATTCGAGGGAAAGCAGGATAACGACGACGACGACGACGATGATGGAGGCTTCCAGCCAGTCTGGGAAGTGTGTAGGGGTCAAGGCCTACAAAACCACTCCTAGGAGGCCACATCTGACCTCAGGGCCCCAATTTGTCCATTCCTGATAGAGTGGCCAGTCATCATATTGTAGTGGCTGGATATGACTTTTTTAAAAAGAAGTCTGGAAAGCACCAGAGGAATATAGAAAGGATCTTGGGTCTGCATGTGGCCCACAGACTGCTCATGGCCACAGAGTGCATCTGGCCCATGCAACATGCTTTGCCTAAGCCTGATGCAGGTGATGTGTGGCTGTCAACCTAAAACACCCTGCCTCCCTGCCTTTTCCTCCACTCTTACAGAATGGTTCAGTAATGCAAAACATGTGATGTGGGATCAGCCTCCTTGCTCACGTTTCCTCTTTGCAGCTTGACTTCATTGGCTGCAGCTTCAAGAGGTGGAGAAATGCCAAGGGCTAAGGCATCATTCTGGGATATCTTGCCTCCTTAATAAGCCTCTCTAGGAGAAGGGTGGCTGAAACACAAGCTGCTGTTCCCCGGTGGCACCTGTGCAACCACCATAAGAACTGGTTCTTTTTTCTACCAATGGGCTTTACAGAACAAAATGGATTTAAAGAAAAGGTTTTTAATACAATGGTGTTATATTTTTTATTTTTATTTATAAAGCATTTTACATACAAAAACAATAAAAAAGCTTCAGATTACTAGATAGTATCAGAAGATATATTGAAGTTTACAGCTCGGTACTTCCAAAATCACTTTAAAAACAATTCCCAAACACTATACCTACATGTTTCAATATTCTCTCTCTTTTATATATATTATATCACTTTCTCCTTTTACTTCATGTTACCTCGAAGTATATTCTCCCAAATAATACCATTTCCTAAATGTTATATTGAAAAAAAAGTTGCTTATTGGTTATTGTGTCTGCATTCTTATGTTCTCTAACCTGCAATTTTTCATCATCTGGTCCCACTCTTCCTCTATTGGTGTAATGTCTTTGTTGGATAAACGGCCAGTTAGAATGTCCATCTTGTTCCCACCAAAGATCCAAATCAGGCACTATATGACTTTTCCAATATTGGACTAATGTAATTCTGGCGGCGGTTATTAAATATAGTATTGTTCTCCCATGTTTAATTTTGATCTGTGTAGGAACTTTATCTAACATATTCAATAAATACATTTCTGGTCTCATTTCAAAATTCAGTTTAAGAATACATTCAATTTCTCTATGTATATTTTTCCAGTACAACTTTAGTTTTGGGCATTTCCACCAAACATGGATCCAAGTCCCTGGTGCCTTTTCACATTTCCAACATAGACCCGGGCCTGTTTTGTAAATTTTTGTTATCTTACTCGGCGTCAAATACCATCTATGTTCCATTTTCCAATAGTTTTCACGGAGGTTTTGGCATTTAGTACATTTTTAGTCCTTTCTCTTGCACTCTTCCAACTGTCCATCTCTATGGTGTTTTGCAAATCTGAGGCCCATTTTATCATTGTATCCAAAACAGGTTCTTTTTCTTGTTCAAGTTCTCTAAGGAATTTATGTAATGTAGCAGTCTTTTTATCAACTGTATGTAACAAAATTTTTGACAAGTTCGAAGTTTCTTTTTCAAAGTCTTGCAGTTTTTGATCTATTTTAAATCTTTTTTTAATCTGCATATAAGGATACCAATGTATTTTGGGGTCAAGTTGTTTTAAATTTTCAATCGGTTTCATTTCATATGTATTATTACTTGATTTAATTAAAATGTCTTTATAAGTCAACCACATGTCGAGATCCTTCCATCTTCCAAAGAATGCTTCTTGAGGAGATACCCACAGAGGTATTTCTCGAAATGTTTTCTTTTTTGTGATATTTTAATTGTACTGTTTTTCATAGAATCATAGAGTTGGAAGATACCTTCAAGGGGCATCCAGTCCAGCTCTATTCTGTTATGCAGGGAGACACCATAAAAGCATTCCCAACAGATGGCCATTGAGCCTCTGTTTTAAAACCTCCAAAGAAGTGTGTTTCACTCTCAAACAGCTCTTACCGTCAGGAACTTCTTCCTAATATTTAGATGGAATCTCTTTTCCTGTAGTTTGCATGCATTGCTCCACATCCTATTCTCTGGAGCAGCAGAAAACAAGCCCTTTCAGATATTTAAACAGGGCTACCATATAATCTCTTAAACTTCTCTTCTCCAGGCTAAACATACCCAGAAATAACACACTGCACACAGAAAGAACACACTGCAGAAATAATCCAGTTTGACACTGCTTTAACTGCCCTGGCTAAATGCTAGGGAACTGTGGAAGCTGTAGTTTTGTGAGGCATTTTGCCATCTCTGCCAGAGATAGCTGTAGTGCCACGATAAACTACAGTTCCCAGGGTTCCCTAGCACTGAGCCAGGGCAGTTAAAGTGGTCTCAAACTAGATTATTTCTGCAGTGTGTTTTGGACCTATATTAGTTGGATTAATCCAACTATAATCAAAACCGCTTTTGATCATTTGGAAACTTTAAATTGTTTTTCATGTTATTGATAGAATCATCAAACTTTAAGAGGAGACTGTGAATGTTTAGCTTGGAGAAGAGAAGACTGAGAAGTGATATTATAGCAGTCTTTAAATATCTGAAGGGATGTCATGTTTTGTGCTATTCCAGAATCTAGGACATGAACCAGTGGATTCAAATGACAAATAAAGAGATTCCACCAAAACATTAGCAATAGCAAGTACGTTTCTATACCGCTTATCAGTGCACTTAAGCACTCCTTAAGTGGTTTACAAAGTGTAAGCTAATTGCCCACAACAAGCTGGGTCCTCATTTTAGTGACCTACAGAAGAATGCCAGGCTGGTATCGAACTCACAACCTTGCAACTGTGAGTGAGTGGCTGCAATACCAGCATTTAACCACTGTGCTGCCAGGACTCCCTAGGAAGGAAGAACCTTTTGGCTGTCAGAACTGTTTGCCAGTGGAATTGAAAAACCGCACATTTGACTATGCATTTAGGTGCACATTTGGTGTCTTGGTTCAGTTGAGTGACATTGTCATTCAACCCAGGGGCTATGTAGCACAATTAAAGGATAACTCATAGAATCACAGAGTTGAAAGAGACTAGCATGGTGGCGATTTGAGTGTTGGATTAGAACTTTGTAGACCAAGGTTTGAATCTCCACTCAGCTATGGAATCCCACTGGGTGACCTTGAGAAAGTCACACTTTCTCAGCCTCAGGAAGGCAAGGGCAAACCATGTCTGAACAAACCTTGCCAAGAAAACCCTGTGGCAGGTTTGCCTCAGGGTCCCCATAAGTCAGAAACAACTTGAAGGCACACAACAACAAGTCAGCATTGGATAGTAATTGCCTCCTTCTCTTACTCTAAATGTGCCATGAGCATGCCTTGTTGAGCAAAAGTAGCACTGTATTCTTGAAAATAAATTCACTTCCATTGAAAAATTAAACAAAGTTAAGATTAAAACAAAGGACTAAAGTTTATTACAGGTGTTCAAATGAAGAACCTCTCAGGAAAAAAAAGTTGGTGGCCCAATTTAGCACTGATATACAGTAGTTGAATCAAATCCAGGGGTCCAAACCCAGACTCTGGTTGGAACTTCTCCAATGATACACCACTGATTCCTAGTTTCTTAGACAGAATCCAAATCTTTTGACTGTGATTTGATGCTGGTGGTTTTATGCCTTGTGCTGAAAAATCTCTTTAGTCATGGTGCCCTTCGGCTGTCAGCTTCTGCTGATGGTTAAAATGTCCTGCCTTTGCAGAAACCATCTGGCTGTGTGGTATATTAGTTCAGCTGTGAACTGCCCTATCAGGCCAGAGCTAAAGTACTTAATACTTGAGGCTCCTGTCACAGGTAATCACAGCTAAGAAGCCACATGGCAGGTTTCATTTGCAAGTGACATCTCTTGCAGCAATCTTGGTAAGGAAAACCGCAGACCTCACAAAGTTACATTTTGGACTGTATTATATTATTGGATGATTACTCCCCAAATCCCCCCAACCAGCATATAGGCCAGTAAAGTCAGGGCGCTGGAGAAGAACTCTTTCTGTAGATACCATGGACAAAGCACAAATGAATGAGTCCAAGAGCAAATCAGGCCTGAACGCTCCCTAGAAGCCAAGATGACTAAACTGAGGCTGCCATAGTTTGGACATATCATGAGACAATGTGATTCACTGAAAAAGACTATCATGCTTGATAAGGTGGAAGGCATTATGAAAAGTGGAAGACTACAATACAGGTGGATGCATATAATCAAAGAAGCCACGGCTGCCCTGAATTTGCAAGACCTGATAAGGCCTATTGATAATAGGGTGACTTAGAGTTCTCTTGTTCCTAGGGGTTATTCAGGAGGTGAAAATAATCCCAGTAGAAAGTGGATTGAATCTTTGGTGTTCACATGCATTTCAAATGCACCTGAGTAAATTGAGAGGGGCTACGAAAAAACCCCACTTAACCCAGGATAATTAATCTTGGGTTTTCTCCCAACTCACATTGTTGGTTGTGTGGATAATTGATGTGAATAGACCTGGGATAAAACTCTGCATGCCTTAAATATGTTTTGAATACATCATCGACTACAGCTTTATTCACCGTGCTGGCTGGCACTTATGAGCAAAGGAACTCACAGAGATGTGGTTCCCTAGTTGTGGTTCCAGTAAAAAATAGTGTAAACAACAAAACCAGAATGTATGAGTAAGATGATTTGTATAATCTCCCTTTAAAAACCACCATCTGGATAACCTTGAAGTAAGCTTCCTACTTAGAGAAGTAATGAGGGTGATTCCGTGGTCAGGAATACTAAAAGGGAAGGGAGTTCAGGACGGATGGGAGTTTCTCAAAAGAGAGATACTGAAGGCACAATTTCAAACAGTTCCAGTGAGAAAGAAAAATCGGAGGTGTCTCAAGAAACCAGGATGGAAGACTAAGGAACTTTCAACTGAGCTAAGTTTTAAGCGGAACATGTATAAGAAATGGAAAAAGGGGGAAATCACAACAAAGGAATTCAAAGAAATAGCAGGCATTTGTGGGGTAAAGTCAGAAAAGCTAAAGCGCAGAATGAACTCAGGCTTGCTAGAGAAGTTAAAATGAATGAAAAGGGATTTTTTGGATATGTCCGCAGTAAAAGTAAGAAGAAGGAAACGGTAGGGCCACTGCGTGGAGAAGATGGCAAAATGCTAACAGAAGACAGAGAAAAGGCAGAATTACTCAACACCTTCTTTGCCTCCGTCTTCTCAGAAAAGGCAAAGGGTGCTCAACCTGAAGATAATGGAGCAGAGGACAGAATAGGGGAATTTCAGCACAGAAAAAGTAAAGAGATAGTAGAGGAATACCTTGTTAATCTAAAT
>NC_056522.1:6234585-6245732 GCF_019175285.1 Sceloporus undulatus | reverse complement strand
TAAATATTTGAAAGGATGTCATATTGAGGAGGGAGCAACCTTGTTTTCTGCTGCTCCAGAGAAGAGAACCCAGAACAATGGATGCAAGCTACAGGAAAAGAGATTCCACCTCAACATTAGGAGGAACTTCCTGACAGTAAGGGCTGTTCGACAGTGGAACAAACTCCCCCGGAGTGTAGTGGGGTCTCCTTCCTTGGAGGTCTTTAAGCAGAGGCTAGATGGCCATCTGTTGGGGATGCTTTGATTTGGATTTCCTGCATGGCAGAATGGGGTTGGACTGGATGGCCCTTGCGGTCTCTTCCAATTCTATGATTCTATGATTCTAAACTTGATGGCAAAGAACAACAACCAATCTTTATTTATTTGTGTACAGGTTGAGTCTCCCTTATTTGAAATGCTTGGGACAAGAGATCTTTTGGATTTTAGATTTTTTTTTGGATTTTGGAATACCTGAATTTCGTATATACCTACATAATGAGATATCTTTGAGATAGGATCCATGTTTAAACACAAAATTCATTTATGTTTCATATGCACTTTATACACATATCCTGAAGATAATTTTGTCAAATACAGTTGGCTGTCCACATTTGTGGCTTTGACTTTTGCAGATTTGATTATTCACAGATTTGATTAATAGGTTCCCTCTAGGAATCTCTAGGTCCTCCCATATGAGTGTACAGTCAGTGTCTGCCAGGAGTTGCGATGGAGGACCTAGAGATTGCTAGAGAGGTGTTACCTTAAAGGGTTTTTTTTTTAAAAAGTGTGTTGTTTTTTTATTTGTGGTTTTTCCACATTCACAGGGATCCTGAGCCCCTAACCCCAGTGAATGAGGAGGGCCCACTATATTTTCAATAATTTTATGCATGAAACAAAGCTTGTTTTCAATGAACCTTCAGAAAGCAAAGGTGTTACTATCTCAGACACCCATGAATAAAGTTTTGGTTTTTGTAATGTTTCAGATTTCAGAATTCCAGAAAAAGGAGATTCAGTCTGTATTATATTCTGCCCGTCTCCCAAAATGAGATCCACACCAGCTCACAATGCACTTTAAAACAAAATACAGCCCAGAAATAATCGTAACGATAAATTTATAAACAAGGAAATAAACTCTCCTATTAAAATAGCACTAATTTATATATAAGCATTTAAAAACATTTAAAAGATAACGTTTGTATTTGCATTACTGCCAGAATCTTGTTGGTGTCTTATGTATGTATAAAGCTGGGTATTTTATCTGATGTAAAATAGCCATGTTAAGTTCAACGCTGCAGATTCAGAGTTCTGACTGTGGTGCCATTGTTCATGGCTCTGCATAGATGGACATGTGCATTGCACACTGATGCTCATGGAGGTCTTTAAACATAGGCTGGATGGCCATCTGTTGGGTATACTTTGTTTGGGAGTTTCTGCATCACAGGGGGTTGGACTGGATGGCCCTTGTGGTCTCTTCCAACTCTATGATTCTATGATGTACGGTGTGTACTTGTGCATGAGGCTGGACGTTGAGCATGGATAGGTACATCCACATTTGTTTGTGCAAGGCTGCAGTTCCTTAACAAAGTGGAGTTGCACAACTGCTGCTTAACTTCATATAAACTTACATACTACATCTGTACTTGACCTATGCTTACCTTTAAATTTATATTAATTTTTACATGTAGAACACACATACATCATTATCTTCCAAGGTTAAAATAAATGTATTCTGAACTCTTTTCAAGGGCAGCCCCACACAGGACTCATCATAGTTGTTTAATCGGGAAAAAACTAAAGGAGTCATTGTGGCCAGATCTGCCCTTCCCAGGAAAAGGAGCAGTTGCATCAACTGAAGCTGGGCAAAGGCACTCTTGGCCATAGCTACCGCTTGGCCTAGCATGGGCACTGATGGGTCCAAGAGTATCCACAAGTAGGGATGTCACTAGAGGGTGCGGGAGGTGTGGTCTTCACCGGGCGACACCTCAGATGAGGGTGAAGATCTGGTAAGATGATCTCTCTCCTGTCCAAAGACACCCCCCCCCTTTTGCTGCCCCCCCGTCACCAGCCAGGTCACCTCTGCTGTCCATCAGCTGTGGCGGCTGGTGGGGGTGGCATGCTGCTGCCTCTTGGCAGTTCTTTCTGGGCCTAGTGGTGTCACTGGCCAAGCAGAAAAATGGATCCCCAGCAATCACTGGTGGGAAGGGTCTGCATTCTGGGCCTGGTGGGTCTGTTGGCCAGGTGGGAAAGCCTTGTAAATTTGATCCTGGTTGACAACCTTCTATCCTTTTGTAGGTCGGTAAAATGAGTACCTAGGATGTTGGGGCAATTGGCTTACAGATTGTAAACTATACTTAGGTAGTGCTAGTTTACTGATAAGTGCTATAGAAATGTACTTGTTATTGCTATTGCTATGCGTCCCTCTCCCACTCACCCAGCATCTCTGCCAGGCCCGGAAAAGGTTGGGTGGCAGCAGCAACTCATTCTTATTATGGCAGAGACAGCCTGGCTGGCGGAGGGGGGGGGGTGACTGGAGTGTTTATGCCAGGCAGTCTGGTGGTGACAGCATGAGTTACTGCACTGGGGTGACACCAACAGTGACACTCCTGTCCCCAAGTGATTGACTTGATATTTCAGTGTGCAACCCTATCCCCACAAAGAGGTTATAGACCCAATCCCAGGTTAGCTTTCCTACTGATCAACAGCCTTTCTGTATTTTGTCTGTATTGAGCCTCCCTTTGCTCACCTCTTCCAATCCTTTGCAGCACACAGGCATTGATTCAGGACTTCTACAGGGACTTTGGAATCTGTTGTGAAAGAGAGATAGAGCTGGGCATCTTCAACATACTGATGATGCCCAACCCTAAAACTTTGGATGACCTCCCCTGGCAACTTGATGTAGATGTTAGAAAGCACAGGGGACAGTATTGAGCCCTTTAGAAACCTCTAGGCTAGTGGGCAAGAGGTGGACAACTGTCCTTCAGTAGCAATGTCTAGGAAAGCCCAGCCCAGTGCAATCCAGTATTTTAGATGACAACTTCCAGAATTCCCATGAAGGCTTCTGAAAGTTGTAGGACACCCAGTTGAAGAAAGTTAGACTAGGCTCAGATATTTCCTCTGAAGGTCGGATTAGACATAATATGGAAGCAGTGCTTGGGAAAGCTACATTTAGGAGGAGTACAACTCCCAGAATCCTGAGATGGTATGGTTTTACCATTGAAGTTTTGAAAAAGTAGCTTTCCCAAGCTCTGCCCAGGAGACGTAAGGGTCGTCTTGGAAGATTAAAGTTTATTTTGTTTCTTTATTTTTATTTTATTTATGAGATTTATATCCCTTCTTTCTCCCAAAATGGGATTCATATAAAGGAGGGGGCAGGAATGGAGGCTGAAAGTGTAACCAGAGCAATCCAGCAGAAGAAGCATTATTTACAGATTGGAAACATTCAGCTCTGGGATAAAATAAGGACAAGCCAAACCTGGGCCGCGTGATCGCATTAAACTTTTACACAACGCCTCCTCTTAGTGTTGTGGTAAAGAGGCAAAGGCAGAGCTGAAAGGCTCCTATAACCTGGCAGAGATTATCTCCAAAGAATCAAACGTACCTTGGAGTTTAGATCTCAGTGACCTTTGCAAAATGAGATGAGACTCAATGGCACAGGATGGAAGTATTTTGGGAACTGGGGAGGAGACCCTTTTCATTCTTCTGATCCCAATGAGACATGTTCATTTTCATGGATCAAAAGCTACATGAGAAGACACCAAAATAAAACTAGAAATGAGATTAGGAATGCAAAATTTCTAAAAAAAATTGAAGCCAGGGAGAGGGACCCATTTTTCCAGTTTTTTGGGGAAGGGATTGAAATTTTCAGGAAAAAAAATGGGAAAAAACCCCATGAAAATAGTAAACTTTGCAGATTATCCCTTTGTTATTTTAGGATGCATTATGTACATAACATGAGAGAATCATACAGTTTTCTTTGGTATCAAATTATCCTGTTATGTTAATGGTATCGTTCAGTCAGGCAAAAGTTACAAAATGAATTCTTTTATAAAGTTTTAATTAAAACAAAACAATCACAAATGGAACCAATGAGCAGAAAAGCAGAATACTTCTTTGGTTTTGCCCAGTCATTAAGCAGAAAGCAAGCCCCCACAAAAAGTAGCCCCCTACAAACAAAACAAAATAAAACAGGAAAAATCAACAATTTTGTAAAATGGAGAAAACTATATATTTTTTTCTTCATACAGAAAAAGAATTCAATGGCTATATCCACACTGCAGAAATAATCCAGTTTGACACTGCTTTACCTGCCACGGCTCACTGCTGTGGGATCCTGGGAGTTGTAGTTTGTTGTGGCACCAATGATCTCTGATAGAGAAAGCTAAATGTCTCACAAAAACTACAGTTCCCAGAATTCCATAGCGTTGAGCTTTGGCAGTTGAAGCAGTGTCGAACTGGATTATTTCTGCAGTGCAGATGCAGCCTCTGTGAAGCATAAAGCATTACTTACTCCAAACAGAACTAAGAAAAGGAAAAAAATTCAGCTATTTTGAAAATGTCCCAGTTTCTCTCTCCTCTTCCCACATTCTCCCTCGGCCCTCAGTTTACTTCAAATGCTGAAAACAGTTTATATAGCAAGCGTAGTTTGCACTTATTTAACAAGATGGGGACAGGGTGACCGCAAAGAATGTCAAGGCACCACAAAATGTAGGACATTCAAGGAAAGTGTAGGACATGACCAAATAAAAACTAAAAACGCTAATATAAATATAAATTCATTTCATATGATTTGTTGTTGCTGTGAGCCTAAATGTCATTTCCAACTTATGGCAACCCTAAGCGAACCTGTCACAGAGTTTTCTTGGCATGTTTCTTCCAAGGAGGTTTGCCATTGTCATCCTCTGAGGCTGAGAGAGTGTGACTTGCCCAAAGTCACCCAATGGGTTTACATGGCCAAGCTGGGATTTGAACCCTGGTTCCCAGAATCATAGTCCAGCACTCAAACCACTACACCTTGCTGGCTTATATGGTTTTATTTACAGTTATATTACATATACTTTATTTTATCATATACTTATCATGCTCTGGATGTATCTGACATTCAATTTTATTTGTTTTCAAACTGGCTGGATTATGGGGCTGTGCAGACCACCTCTAAGGGGTGGCCTGCAGCTGCCTTCAGGTGCGCTGGATTGGAGCTGTGGCAACTGCATGTTGCGGCTCCAATCTGGCCTTTCCAGGCTTCTTTTTGCACCCTGGAAAAGGTGCGATAGCCATGCTGCCATGGCTTGAAGGCACTCCTTTGGCACTGTGTTGTGCGGATGCAACGCCAGAGGAGCGCCATGATGCCATGCACTGTGCAGTGCAGCATGCAGTGAAGCTGGGCATGCATAGATGCTGCACTCTGACTTTGCCCCCAGGCCAGCCCAAACTGCTGGTCTGCACAGGGCCTATATATTCTTGCATTTGTATTATTTTATTGTAAATTTTGAGTTCTGTGTATAGGGAAAAGTGGCATATAAAATGGATGGATGGATGGATGAATGGATGATGGACCTCTAGATTTTGTTGGATTACAGCTCCAGTAAACCTCACCGTTAGCTAGTTAGTCATCTTTTCCTACTGACCTTCACTTTATTGAGAGTTAATATCTTTTCCAATGAGTCACATCTCTTGATACCTCCAAAGTATGACAGCCATAGTATGACAGAGGAAGGCATAGGTAAAACTCTTCTGAACAAATCTTGCTATAAGTCAGAAATGACTGGAAGGATCACAACCACAACCACAACCTCAGTTTAGTCATCTTGGCTTCTCATGAGTGTTCAGGCTTAATTTCCTCTGGGACCCATGCATTTCTCTTTTTAGCAATCTATGGTAACTCTTATCCAGCATCACCTTTCAAATGTGTTGATTTTCTTCCTATCCACTTTCTTCACCGTCCAGCTTCCATAACCATATGTAGAAATCAGAGATACTAAGGTGCAGATGGTACCCAATGAAACATCTTTAAATTTGATTTTTAAAAGGTTGTTGCTGCTGCTGTTGTTATTAATCACGTCGTTTTTTTGGGGGGGGGACTTCTGAGGTAAGAAGGTGCTTGAGAAGGTTTTCACTGAGAAAAGAAGATTTGAAAGAAAATATTTAAAAGAAATATTAAAATGTAAAGTCAAAGGCTTTCATGGCCGGCATCCATAGTTTTTTGTGGGTTTTTCGGGCTATGTTGCCATTTTCTATAAAGTTTTCTTCCTGACGTTTCGCCAGCATCTGTGGCTGGCATCTTCAGAGAATGCTTTGCCTGGAAAAAGTTGGGTATATATATATATACTGTGTGAGCCTGGGAATGCAGGAGTGATTTGCATGTGTCTTGTTCTGTGCTGATGGCTGGCCTCAGCCTGGGAGACTAATGCAAACGAGGATTAATGTCAGCTAATTGATGATCATTATCTGCTGGGAAAGCCCCTGACTCTGAGTGGTTTCCCATTTGCATTTGTTGAGTCCTTATTTTGTTGTTCCTCAGGACTGGTAGCCAAATTTTGTTCACTTTGAGGGTTGAAATTATCCAGATGTTTGTGGATCTCAATGGCTTCCCTGTGCGTCCTGACATGGTAGTGGTTGGCATGGTCCAGAACTTCAGTGTTTTCAAACAGTATTTTATGTCCAGGATGGTTTGTGGCATCTTCTGCTACTGATGATTTTTCTGGCTGGTCCAGTCTGCAGTGTCTCTCGTGTTCCTTGATTCTGGTTTGCACGCTGCGTTTGGTTGCCAAGAAAACCTCATGATAGAGTTGTCTTAGTGTCCCCATAAGTTGGAAACAACTTGAAGGAACACAACAACAGCAACAGCAACAAACACAGATAAGGCTAGCTTATCACTGCACTGAAAATCACTAGAAATTTCATGCAGTGGTAACAGCTTTATTGTCTGCCTTAGCCTGATATTATGAGATAGCATTGGATCCCACTGATTCAATCTATAAACCATAATAAAGGAATGAATGGTGCATCTCTTCCTATTTCTTGTATATAATTACGCATTAAAATCATATACATGAATATTGTAAAAACTTATTATTGGCTTGAATTTCCACTGGTGGAGACCCATTGAATCAATGGGATTTATCTATGTGTTGATCTCAGCATTCTCCAGTAGATTCAATGGATCTGCTCTTGTTTGGCCTAACCAAAAGAATTATGCTTATTAGATATACTTATTATTTATTGTTGCTAATTGCTGTCAAGTTGTCATTGACTTATGGCAACCCCATGAATGGAAATCCTCCAAGCCACCCTTTAATTAAAATTCTGGGAACTGTAGTTTTGAGAGACATTTAGCCTTCTGTGTCAGAGAGTTCTGGTGCCATAACAAACTACAGTTCCCAGGATTCCATAGCATTGAGCTGGGGCAGTTAAAGTGGTGTCAAACTGGATTATTTCTGCAGGGTAGATGCAGCCTTACTTGTCTTTTTAGCGGTTCACAGTATCCAACCACTCTCCTCCAGCACCACATTTTAAATGAGTGGATTTTCTTCCCATCATCTTTCTTCACTGTCCAGCTTTCACAACCATCCATAGAAATGGAAATATGATGGCATAGACCATGCTAACTTTAGTATTTAGTGATATATCTTTATCCTTCAGGATCTTATCTAGTTCTTTCATGGCTGTCCTTCCACATCCAAGTCCAAGTCTTCTTCTCATTTTTTGACTGCAGTCTCCATTCTGATTAATGACTGAGTCAAGCTATGGAAAATCTTGAACTATTTCAGTGTCTTCATTGTCTACTTTAAAGTCTTTGCTGTTTTCTGCTAGTAGTACAGTGTTATCTGTATAGATTAAATTGTTAATGCTCCTTCCTCCAGTTTTCATGCCTGCTTCCTCTGAGTCTAATTTTGCTTTTCATATGATATGTTCAGCATATAAATTAAACAGAATAGAGCCTTGAGTCACTGGTTGGGAGAAAAGTGGGGTATAAATGAAATGAAATAAAATACTGCCCCAAATCTGCAGCTGTCTCACTTGGCCTTATATTAGAGCTGGCCCTGACTTAAAATATGGTTTGGGTATTGTGAGGTACATTTTATCACACGGTTGGCCAAGCTGATTGTACGCAGTAATATTATTATTTTTCTTGTTTCTTTGGTAAACTTTATATATTTGTTTTATGATGTCAGTTTTTTTGTATGTGGCCATTTGAGATCAGTGAGATTATGGCGGTTTACAGACCGCCAAATAGTACGTCATCAATACGTACTAGGGTTAGGAAGGGGCGGTGCTTCCGCACCCCCCTAACCCTAGTACATATTGAATACGTACAAGATGGCGGCGCCCTGTTCATACGGGCGCCGCCATCTTTACGTATCGGACGCTGAGCGTCCGTACGCGTCGCGGGCGTTGTGACGTAGTGAGTGCGCCCCTGGCGCCTCACTACGTCGCAAACGCGACTTAAAAAGAAGCTCCATTTTGGAGCTTCTTTTTCGGTCCGCGCGGGAGTCGGGCCGTGTGAAGGCTCCGGCTCCCCCGCGGACCTACTGGCGGCGGCGGCAGACCGCCGCAAAGCGGCGGTCTGTACCCCACCTATATAACCCTTCCTAAAATCTCACGAGAGTATGGCCTCATGAGGCTTCCAAACTTTTGTGAGACTAGGCAGATTTGCAAGAACAGATCACAGAGTCATAGTATCATAGAATTGGAAGATACACAAGGGCCATCCAGTGCAACTCCCTGCCATGTAGAAATACACAATCAAAGTACCATATTTTCCGCCGTATAAGATGACTTTTTAACCCTTTTAATTCTTGTCAAAAGTTGGGGGTCGTTTTATACACCCAGTTAAGCCCTGCCTGCTCAGGCTGCAAGAGAGCTCTGCAGCCTGGTGCGCACACCCAGCCTGTTCCACGGCCTGGCGCGTTCACTGCCAGATTCTTCCTGCCTTCCAGGCCTCCCGAAGCCCTCTGAAGCTGGTGTGCGCCTGGCCTGCTGCTGCCTTCCCAGGCCTCCACAGAGGCCGCAAGGGGGCCCCACATTCCGGCGCATTCACCGCTGGCCTCCTCCCACCTTCCAGGCCTCCCGAGGCCCTCTGAAGCTGGTGCACGCCCGGCCTGCTGCCACCTTCCCAGGCCTCCACAAAGGCCGCAAGGGGCCCCCGCGTCCCGGCGCATTCACCGCTGGCCTCCTCCCACCTTCCAGGCCTCGCGAGGGCCTCTGAAGCTGGCGCACACCTGGCCTGCTGCCGCCTTCCCAGGCCTCCACAGAGGCCACAAGGGAGCCCTGTGGCCCAGTGTGTTCGCCGCCGGCCTTTTCCCACCTTCCAGGCCTTCACAGAGGCCCCCTGAAGCTGGCATGCACTCAGACTTCTCCCAGATTCCCAGGCCTCCATATTGGAAGAGGGGTAGTCTAATATGGTGAGTATATCCCAAACTCTATATTTTAAATGGAAAAGCTGGGGGTCGTCTTATACGCCAGAAAATACGGTACCCCTGCCAGATGGCCATCCAGCCATTATTTAAAAACGTCCAAAGAAGGAGACTCCACCATGCTCTGAGGCAGCATATTCCACTGTCAAATGTCTCTTACTGTTAGGACATTCTTCCTAATGTTTAGGTGTAGCTTGAAACCATTGCTCCGTGTTCTAGTTTCTGAAATAGCAGAAAACAGGCTTGTTCCATCTCCAATAATAATAATAATAATAATAATAATAATAATAATAATAATAATAAATTAAAAAATAATACAATAATAATATAATATATAATAATAATTATTTTTTATCCCATCTCTCCTGCAGGATCAAGTTGGCTTACAGTATCAAATATTTAAACATGGCTATCATGTCACTCCCTAACTTTCTTTATCTGTACTAAGCCCCTAAAAGCTTGCAGTCTACTATTTGTGTATCCTGGTTCTGGAGTAAATTCTTCCCAAAAAACAAGCTGACACTCTCAATGTTACTAGCATATTTTCTTCCCTATGACTCTAGGGGACTGGGGAATGGGTTATGCAGCAAGGACTTGGGAAGAGTTGGAGCTCTCCAGACTGCTTCAAGGGTGGGCTCTAGGTGCCCAGTTTTCCTCTGGAGGGATGCCGCAAAACTCAAACAGTGCAGCATCCTTCAGGACGAAAAAGAACCTGAAAACCAGGTTCATCTTGGTGCGCGGCGATGCTGTCATCAGTGCGCCATTGGCACACTGTGATGTGTCCATGATGCAAGCCTGGCGCCAGAGGTGTGGATGTGGTGCTGCACTTGCGTCATGCACGCGTGCCCTGTATGGACAGCTGCACATAAAGATGCACCATCCATACGTTCTAGGGTTCTGGAGCGTGCGGTACTGCATGCTCTGGAAACCTATAATTGGCCCCAGGCTGCCTCAAACTGCGTCTGTACCAGGCTGTTGTTGACCTTACTGGAAGCTGCACATGACCAACTGAGACTTAGGCCTTTGACTTCTATCAGATTCCTAGATTCATGAGATTTCCTTAATACTGTGCTTTGCAGTAGTGAATGGCAAACTTGATAAGCAATATGAGCGTTGGTACAAGCTCAGGGCTCCCATTCTGGTCAAGGAGATATGTGAACCAAACTTCAGAAAGACCACAGTATTTATTTCTGGTGCAAGCATAAGCCACAAATATACAACCCTACAGATTCTGCATTTTTACAAACTTTTGCAGACAGAGAACTTTTGTACTGAATTTGGCAACCCTTTGCAAATTACTTTATTGAATGTGTGTATCTATGTCTATTCAAAATGTCAAACCCTTGGCAAAATCAAGAATCATGCCACTAGAGTGTTCCCCGTTGCGTTGCAAATCAAGAACGACCCTACTGGGTTTAAAAACAACACGCAAAGTCAGGGTGTGTGTGCGTGGGTTGCTGGTGTAACACCGGGGAGGAGCAGGAAAATCAGCTGTGTCAAAGCCACAGGTGGATTTGAAGGCCTTCTCCAAGCGATTAGGTGGCTCTTTGCTGGCTAATGTTGCAACACAGTCCTGATTAACCCTGCAAGATAGATGCTCAGTCATTTGAGAACCTTTGATTGCAGGGAGGCACAGCCATTGTGCTCTTGCTCAAACCTGAGCTCCTGCATTCTTCATTTTGCTCTGGACTTTCCCATTAACAGCTGAGACCCATTGTGAGAAAGGGGGTGGGAGACAGCGACCCAGGTTTTCAC
>NC_056522.1:6214928-6233043 GCF_019175285.1 Sceloporus undulatus | reverse complement strand
CTCTTAGGACGCATGCATCATTGAAACACCGTACCTCCACTGTGACTCGAAGCAGCTTTATTTTGGCTGTCTGTAACAGGCCAATATTAGCATTGTTTGTGATCCTGAGCATTTCTATGTCTGTCTTGCATTTGGCTCCTGGTACCGCTTATGTGACACAACTTTACCCTCAAACATTTCTGTTCCAACAACCTTTTAAGAATTGATAGCCAGGGCTTTTAATAGTGCACCTTTTAGGGTTCAATTTAATTGGTTTTAATTCAATGGTTCATTTATTATTTTAATAATAACTTTGTATATATTTTTATTTATAATTGTGTGTTTTAACTGTGTTTGTATTAGGTTTTGACTCCTAATATTGAGGGAAAGGTGGTATATAAATGGAATACTAATAATCATAATACCATTGAGTCTTCCTTATTCAGAATTTGAAAATCTGAAATTCTCCAAAATCCAAAACCTTTGTCATGGGTGGCTGAGATCACGACACCTCAATGTACACAAACTTCATTTCATGCATGAAAGAATTTAAAATATTGTATAAAATCACCTCCAAGCTATATGTCTAAGCTGTTTATAAAACACAATTGAATTTTGTGTTGAGACTTGGGTCCCTTCTCTGCAATATCTCATTATGTATGTATATGCAAATAAGATATTCCATATATATATATATATATATATATATATATATATATCATTACAGTATCTCTCTCTCTCTCTCTTTCTGTATATATCTCTGTATATATTTAGTCCGTATATTCCACATATATAGATATGATAAAGGAGTCTCAGCCTGTAATAATAATAGTAATAGTAATGCATCCCCACCCTTCATGTAAGTCTTTGGTCCAAACAAAAATAATCCAGTTTGAGATCACTTTAACTGCTGTAGCTCAATGCTAGGGAATTCTGGGAACCATAGTTTTGTCAGAGAGCTCTGGGGCCACAATAAACCACATTTCCCAGGATTCCCTAGCACTGAACCAGGGAAAAAAGAGGTCTCAAACTGGATTATTTTTGCAGTGTGTTTTGGACCATTCTTTCCTTACTCAGACCAGATTGTTTTTAAACCTTCACCACCCCAAAATCACACGTAATTATAGATTTGTTACACATGTTTTTCAGGCATAGAATCTCAGGATTTCAGGCAGGATTCTATCCTAGGCTTCCTTGGAAATGCAAGGAGTGAACCTGGGACTTGATGCATGGAAAGCTAGCACTCAAATGCTGAGTTACGACCCTTTGCTCCAACTCCAAGGAAAGTTGGCCCATTTCCAGCTCTGATGATTGTTGTGTTCAGCTGTTGGCTTTAGATGAAAACTTTTTCCTATTCTGCTTTAGGAATGGACTTTACCTCCTGTAACAGTAACTCCTGTAACGCGGAAAAAGTTGTAGAATAAACTTAGACTTGATCTACTTCCTTAGATGCATGGAGTGAACTGGTCCCCAGGAAGGATCTTTATAATCTGACTGTATAAATAGCCATAGATATGCAAAACTTGTGCATCTGGTGATGAGGTGACAAGTTCAGCTTTAACAATGGTCCTTGGGAGACAAAGGCAGGAGGGAAGATGTTGCCTAAGGTCAGGGTGGGTGGGTGAGCATATGGAGGGAGTTTTGGAAAGTGTGTGCAGGATGGGAGCCAGAAAGGAGTACAGTCGGCCCTTCTTATACACAGATTTTTTTTATACACGGATTCAAACATACACAGTTTGAAAATGCTCAAAAAAAGTATACATTTCAAATATCAAACCTTGATTTTCCATTTTTTTTATAAAGTACACCATTTGCTGTGTCATTATATTTAATGGGACTTGAGCATCCAGGGATTTTGTTATTGGCAGAGGATCTTGGAACCAAACCCCAGCGTATAACAAGGGTCCACTGTATGTTAATTTCAGGACCACTGTGCTGAAGTCAGAGATGGAATGCCCAGGAAGACTGAAGTGTTCTGCAACAATTTTTTTGTATTTCTATTCCTAATATCTGTCCTAAAAATTCTGAATGGGAATTCAGAAAAACACATTGAAGAACACTTCCACCTTCCTGGGCATTCCATCTCTGCCTTCAGGACAGTTGTCCTTGAACGAAAACAAATGAAAAACTGCAAAGGAAGATTGTAAAGACAAACAGCTGAATTAGAATATATGCACAAACTCCAGTCTATCAACAATGCGTTGAACAGAGACTGACTTTCTGGTGCATTACACATATTAAAAAAAAAATAAAAAAAAATAAAATCTTTATTTTTATCCCGCCCTTCCAGAAAGATCAGGGCGGCTAACAAAAGTGCAACGAATGCACACAAATACAGTTAAAAACAGTAAACAACAAACACCATACAATAAAAGTAAAAGCAGGAATAAAAGCCCCTTCATGACCCTGGTTAGCACCCCAGGGTCATGAAGCCGCTCTTGGCCAGTTTATCACATCTCCAGCCTGCACACACCAGATTCCAAAAACCCCTCCATCATTTATATGTTCCCCCACTATCTAGCATTAGGCAACATTTTTCCTCCTGCCTTTGTCCCTCAACAACCATCACTAAAACTGAACTTGTCGCCTCATCACCATACCCACAAGTTTTGCATTTATATGGATATTCATATAAGAAAGGTCTTTCCTGGACACCAGTTCACTCCATGCCTCTGAGGAAGGAGACCAAGACTACGAAGGTTTAGGCTACAACGTCTTTCACTCAGCTAGTCTCAAAGGTGCTAAAAGATCCCTTTGCATGCTGATAGTCCAGACTATCTCTGAATTCGACCTCCTGTAATGCTGGGTTTGTTTGCAATTGTATCCTCTGCTGCTCTGTTATTTTATGTTGTATATGTGCATGGACCACTTCCATGGGTTGTAGGGCATCTGTGGTAAATGGGTGGTGCAAACACAATCACAATGGCCCAGAAAGTTTGCAAATTTGAAACAAATTTTAAATCTAACAGCCATGATAAAATGAGTCATATACTGAAATTAGTGCATATACAGTCTCCCAAAGTCCCGTGCACCAGTGCTGAACTTGCTTGTAGAAATCTTGCTGCTAAGCAATAGTTGTAGGCAACGTAAAGAACTAAATCATGGATGTGAACTGTGGGGGGGGGGGGTGTCAGGGGGCATTTCCCACCAACTATCATGTCCCACAGCAAACCCAAATATCTCCATTTTCCTCTACAACGGCTCTCAAAATGTCGACAGGCAGTCATGTGATGTCACTTACTATAGCCATTTTGGCAGGGACTACAGAGGAAATCAGGGGGTCATACAAGATTCTGTTGATGTTTGTGGGGGTATTTTCACACGTTTTCCTGAGATTTGGGGATGGTACTTTATGTGTAAATGTGGGGCAAAACCTGCCCTTAAATACAGTTGGCTCTCTTTGTCCACGGATTTTTTTATCCACCGATTCAAGCATCCACGGCTTGAAAATATTCCAAAAAAGTATAAGTTCTGAATAGCAAACCTTGATTTTCCATTTTATATAAGGGACACCATTTTGCTGTGCCATTATATTTAATGGGACTTGAGCATCCATGGATTTTGTTATCCATGGGGTGGTGGGGGGTGGGGGTGGTCCAGGAACCAAACCCAAGCAGATAACAACAGACTTCTGTAGTGCCAAAACATTTTAATGTTGGGGTAGTGGTCTTTGTGGGACTAATAAAAGGCTTCAAGGACCACAAAACTGGGAAGCAGAGTTTTGCATGCTGCTCATGGGCTGCCCTATGTGCACCCATGCCCTGACTGAAGAACACAAAACAGATGCATACAAACAATTGTAATTATAATTCCACTACTTACATGTTTACGACAAGCATGGAAAAACATCTCAACAAGATGCTGGCACATCACCTTCAGGATTGACAGCAACATAATGTTATTTCAGCTATCAAAGGTGAAAGCAAATATATATAATATTTCACAATATATACAAATATTTTGCAAAACTACACATCCCAGAATTCCATAGCATTGAGCCATAGCAGTTAATTCTGCAATAATTCTGCAGATGTAGATGCAGCCTAAGATATATTTGTAAGAATGGAACAGTCTTGGTGGTAACAGACTGGAGAAAGCTTTGAACCATTCACATAGAAAACCATAAGTGCCAGGAGACCTCCGATTTTTCATGTTTGCTGTAATTTTAATAATTTCCTCTGAGTCTAAAAGGTCCAAAAATATTGGTATGATATGCTAACATGGGGGAAGTCAATATGATAAAAGGAAGTCTCCATATTTTGTTGGTGAATGTCACGATCAAAGCTATGAAGTTCTGCATAAAACTTCAAAAATTATAGGTTTATATCTGTGGATGATACCATCCTCAGAATAGCCCCCCCTCTCTATATATGGAAATATTCTGTGGGAGATGGGTGATAATATATATTTATATTTTTATATAAAATTCCCTATATTTTAGGAAATATTCTGAGGGCGATATCACCCACAAATATAAACCCACAATTTACAAATATATAGCCTTCTCTATCAAAGAGCTCTAGTACCACAGCAAACTCCAGATCCCAGAATTCCATAGGATGGAGCCACGGCAGATAAAGCAATGGCAAACTACATTAATTCTGCAGTGTTGCAGCAGCCTTAGACTCTGGCTCCCTCTCTCAGTCATTAAATGATGCCTATGGCACAGTCCAGACCGGTGCTTTGCGCCAGCCTGGTCACTTACTAGGGTTGCGTGGGGACGGAGCAACTGCATGCCCCGCAACCCTAGTGCGTGGTGGTGTCGTAATCATGGCTGCCTCTCATCCACATGGGGGCTTACAGTGGCCTGGCTGAGGTGCAGGAAGAAGCTCCGAAATGGAGTTCTTTTTGGGTGGATGCATCATTCCTGCAGCATCCAAACAGCTGTGGGAACGATGCTGGGGAGAAAGAGGCCGGGTGGTCCCTTTCTCCCATGGCTCTGGCTCCCGGGGTGTCAGGGGCATGAAGCCCCAAGGATACTCCTTTTCCATGCCACAGAGAAACAGCATTTTGCCACTTCTCCGTGGTCTGGAAAAATTCTGGATTGGGGCCGCAGGGCCGTTGGGGCAGTCTGTACAGTGCCTAAATTACCCTGGTACTTAAACCTGATAAAGGCCATACACACTGGGCTAACTACAGCCTTCCTTAATGTTGATAGAAAAACATTGAAAGCTATTTTAACTAACAGAGTACAAAAAGTTATTTTATCTTTGGTAAATTCTGACATGACAGGAAATATCAAAAAATAGTCAGGGAGCCAATATTTTGCTTGTTTGTAGACTTTATTGCTCTGAACGTGGATAGAATGAATCAGCCTGCTGTTTTTTTTCTTATGATTTGGAGAAGGCATTTGATAAAATGTAATGTCTTTTTCTTTTTTAAAGTATTGGCTAATTTGGGATTTCCTAAAATATTTTTGAAATGGATAAAAATATTGTATTCAGCACCAAGATATTCTTGGTATCGCTTTGATATTCAACTTGTGCTTGGACTACTTATTGTGTGTTATTGGAAAAAATTGCGGGATCAATAGATTTGTGCATGTCGCTTTAGAATTTGAAAGATGTTCTTTTTGCAGATGATCTTTTGTTGTTCGTTTCTAAGCCAAAGCAGCTGATCCCTGTTCTGATGCAGTTGATTAGTAATTTGGGTAAAATATCTAGTTAACTGGTTGAAGGATCTTATCACATGGGGGAAATTAGGCAAAATCAGGGGTTTAAACAGCGATTATCCCATGCAAAACACGATATAGCAATTAAGATTTTCACACAATGTCACTATTAAACAGGCAGTAAACAGCAACAAATCATTCACAGGGAAATCCTGAAAATGATTTGTTGATGTTCATTGCCTGTTCATTGCTGCTTAATAGCGATGTGTGTGAAAATCTCAAGTGCGATATCATGTTATGCATGGGATAATCACTGTTTAAACCTCTGATTTCCAACAGTCTCTCTCAAGAAGAGAACGGAAGTGCTACAATGGCATCGAGAGGCACGGAGAAAGCCACTGCTCTCCTGCTCAGTTTTGGCTTTCTTTTCTCATGCAATGAGGCTCTTCATTTCTGGCATCTCTATTTTAATGGACAGTACTTGTTCTCCTATTACTTTCTAAAAAGGGCAGTGTTTTGCCAACAATTTCAGTAGTTAGAACTGTGTGGCAAATATTGTTGCGTCAGTTAGAATTTGACCCATATGCTCATAATAAAATAAATAAATAATAAAACTTTTATTTATAGCCCACTTTTCTGTGACAAGACAATCAAAGCGGCTACAACACGTTAAAATCCACATTTACAAATTTGTGTCCCAAATTCCCCCCCTTAAAAAAAGGATTAAACAAGCTACAATTAAAACATCTATTAAAAATACAATAAAATACAGCGAGGAAAGAGTGGTGGGCTGATCCATGATGTGAGGGGCAGTCATTCTGTGGCTGGGCACTTTTATTCAGGAAAGGCCTGCCGGAAGAGATCCATCTTGACAGCGTCTTTAAAGCTGTCTAAGCTGGCAATTTGACGGATCTCGTCCAGCAGGCCGTTCCATAGTTTGGGAGCAATTGCAGAGAAGGCCCTCTGGGAGGTAGTAGTCTGGTTTTTAAAGGCTGCAATAGATTCCTCCCAGAGGACCTGAGGGTGCGGGGCGGATTATATGGATCCCTCAAATAGGTTGGACCCAAGCCAGGTAGGGCTTTAAAGGTGATAACCAACACCTTGTACTGTGCCCGGAAACTGACAGGCAGCCAGTGAAGAGATTTTAAGATGGGTGTTATTCAGTCACTCCTAGTTTTTCCGGCGACCAGCCTGGCTGCCATATTTTGCACTAGTTGAAGTTTCCGGACTAGGCACAAGGGTAGCCCCATGTAGAGCGCATTACAGAAATCAAGTTGTGAGGTTACCAGTGAATGTACAACAGTTTCTAGGTCCTTTACTTCCAGGAAAGGGCGCAGCTGGCATATCAGCCGAAGCTGATAACAGGCGCTCCCGATCGTTGCACTCACCTGATTTCTCATGTGAAGCGACGGGTCTAGGAGCACCTCCAGAATGCGAACACAGTCCTTTGTGGAGAGTGTGACCCCCATCTAGGACTGGAGGTTGCAACCCTATACCTGGTTTGGGAGCCCCTACTGTAAGTACCTCCATTTTGTCTGGATTCAGCCTGTTTTTCCTCATTCAGCCCATTACCACTTCAAGACACTGATTGAGAGGAGAAATGCCATCTGTTGTCATAGCTGCTGATCGGGACATGGAGAAATATATTTGGGTGTCATCAGTGTACTGATAACACCCTGCCCCATGCCAAAAGTCATGCCAAATTGACTTTTGCAAAGAACCCAGATCTGAAACTTGGTAAGGAACCATGTTTATGGAAGGCATGGGCTGATAATGGGGTAGCTACTTCTAATCAGATACTTGGTGTTGATTATGAGCCTTTACCTTTTTCAATTTTACAAGAGTAGTTTAAACTACTTCTGTCAGCTAAATGGCAATATCTGCAACTGAAGCATTTGTTACAATCCAGATTTGGTCCTGCAGCTTTAAGTGCATCTGAGGTTCCCTTAATATTAGAGATATTAATTGAGGACAGTCAAGTATTCAAGCCAGCAATCTTTATACACGCACACACACATTTCTGTTACCTATAAATAAATATGACATGTGAGATTTACAGTTACAATGAAATAGAGGATTGGAATAAACAGTTCTGATTAATCAGTGACAATTGATTTTAACATCTATAACGAGTATGGTTATAGATCTCTGGCTATGTTTGATACAATAGAAATTGCTCTTTGGGGTGTATTGGTTGCCAAAAGATCTATTCAAGAAAGGGCTTCCTAAATCAGCATATTGTTGGCGATGTGATACTGGTAATGCTTCCTTAATGCATATGATTTGGAGTTGTCCCATTGGAGATACCTTTTAGGAGGAAGTAATCTCATTAGTAAATTTGGTATTGGAATGTTCCTTGATATTCACAGACATGCATGCTCTTTTGAATTATTTATCTGTTTCTTGGAAATTAAACAAATGAAGTGGATTTCTTGTGCCCTTTTGAGTGCTTAAAGATTAGTCCTTTGTTACTGGATTGATAATTTTCTTCAACTGGTGATCCAATCAATAGAAGGTCTAACAACACTTGCAGCATTTGAAAGAATGATGTACTGTATAGACAAAATTTACAAATGGACTTATATTTGGACATTTGTTCAGCTTTTATAGAAACTTAAGATGAAGGAAAAAAGAGACTGGGGGAAGGCATAGGTGTGAAGGATTTGAATGAGGACTCAGCATATACCTTTAGATAAGCTGATCGTATTTCCAAAAGTACATTTTTTTGAAGATGATGTCTATAAAATCTATATTCAAGGATATCTAAAGCAGTAAGATCTTCTGACTAGTGAGTGGTTAACGCTTACTTTCCCTGCCTTGGAGTATGTGTCTTTTGGCAAAGACAAAAATCATGTTGGATTGAATAATACTGAACCTCTGTTAAATTCTGTGCTGCATTTAAAAGAACATGTGTGGCCAAAAGTGCAAAAGAAATTTTAAATGCAAAATGCCTTCAATTGTAATGACAGAGCTAAAGACTCGTGTGCATTTTGGGCTGAAAAGTTGTACTAGGAGCATGGGCTCCCAGGGTCCCTGGCATCAACTGATAAATAAGGTGTGTTATTCTTCACTCTTTCTTAAAGAGTCAAGTTGCAAGGGAAGCCACAAACCTCTCTGCTTCTCCTACTACAGTCCCCAGTTTAACTATACAAGCAGCCTACACAGTCCTCTGTTCTAGAGAAAGTCTTGGGCTAGCAGCACCTCACTCTTCAAAATGTTGGTTGGATTGATTTACATCCTGCTTTCTCCCAAAAAGACCCAAGACAGCCTAAATGTTCTGTTTGAACACTACTTCTTCTGTGAATCATGCAAAATCTAGATGATAGAGACACTGTTGTTGTGTGTATTCAAGTCATTTCCAGTTTATCCTAAAGTGAACCTATCATGGGGTTTTCTTGGCAAGATTTGTTCAGAGGAGATTTTGCCTTTGTCTTCTTTGAGACTGGCTTGCCTAAGGTCATCCAGTGGATTTCCTTGACCAAGTAGGAATTTGAACCGTGGTCTCCAGATACATTAGCCCAACACTCAAAGCACTACACCATAATGCCTGCAGTGCAAAGTATTTTTGGGGTGGCTGGATTGTGAATGGACAACCAAGGCCCCTTACCTTTATGAAAGACCTACTCCTGGTAGAGATGAAAACTGCTAAACCTGTCCCCTCCCCTCTTGAAATGGCTCAACTCAGTTGTCTGCATTTCTTTGCTAATGTTAATCAGGCTGTTGTTCTTGTGTATTGTGTATTGGCAACCCTAAGGCAAACCTATCACAGGACTTTATCACACAGGGAAAATCAGGGGGTTAAACAGGCATTATCCAGTGATATTTGTGCAATATCCAGTGATATTTTCGCACACCATTGTGATTAAAGATGACTTATCTTGGGAATAACCAAGGAATAACCAGCAACTAATCATTCATGGGATTTCTTTGTGAATGATTTGTTGCTTGTTATTCCCTGGTTATTCCTGGGATAAGCCATCTTTAATCATGATGTGTGTGAAAATCGTCACCCCAGTTGCGTGAATATCTCTGGATAATGCCCGTTTAAACCCCCAATTTTCCCCACATGTGATAAAGTCCACAGAGTTTTTTGTGGGTTTTTTGGGCTATGTGGCCATGTTCTAGCAGAGTTTCTTTCTGATGTTTCGCCAGCATCTGTGGCTGGCATCTTCAGAGAATGCTTTGCCTGGAAAAACTACACAGAGTTTTCTTTGCAAAATTTGTTTATGGGGGGTTTGCCATTGCCTTCTTCTGAGACTGAGACAGTATGACTTGCTCAAGATCCCCCAGTGGGTTTCCATGGCCAAATGTATATTCATACCTTTGTCTCCCAGAGTCCTAGTCCAACCCTCAAACTCCAGATAAATCAGAAACAAAGTGAAGACACAACAACAACAACAACTCTGAATGGAACTACCAATGGGCCCTTTTCTTTATTCTTCACAAGCTGTGCTCTCAGACACATGTACAATATCCATACATGTCTTTGCAGGAAATTTCAAGGAAGGTGAACTTGGTAAGAACAGAGTGGCATTAGTTCTCCAAGCAGAAGCAGAGAAATAACAGTTTCCAAACTGGGTGTATTAAACTCAAATGTGGGAGAATTTTCAGGTTGTTGACACCATACAAATAGTCTCTGTAGGCACTCTGCTACTTATGCTTTTGGCAAGAGAACACTGGCTACGACTACAGTCTGTAGTCCCAAGAACAGCTCCATTGAATGAACTGCTGCATGGCGAGTCCCATGTGGGCAAATTTTATTAATCTAGTGGATCTGCTCTCGATTTAGGGCAGCATTCTGTTGGTGCATTATATGTACATAAGTTCCCATATGGAAGTGGTTCGCTGTTTTTGTCCAGTACAGAATGTCTGCATTCATTTCAAGGATCTGGAAGCAGAGTTTAGGCATGCAGTGCCTTTGAATGTGCATTGTGCATGGAGGGACATGTGCATTTGGTTGCTCATTTGGTGCCATTCAAGACAAGGGCTGCATTGTGCAATTTTGCCATTCAACACAAGGGTTGGATAGCAAAATCAATGCATAACTCCTTATCTGGACTTATGTCATGGAACCCATTGTAATATCTCAGGCTCAGGCCTACAGTGAGATTAGCCAACTAAAGTAACAGGTCCAAATGGGTTTGGATAATATTGTTATTGTTGCTGTGTTGTAGCTATCTCATTCATTCCACTTTTTCTCTTGCATTGCAGTTACCTATAAGGGTTTTCCAGGATGACCCAGCCATCCGCTGACTACTTCTCTTCTTCTGGCCCTTACAACTATGACCAACCCCTTCCTCCCTTGGCTCGGACGAATGCTGTCACCCAGGTGCCTCCGGCCAAGAAGATAACCTTCTACAAGAGCGGGGACCCTCAGTTTGGAGGAGTCAAGATGGCCATCAACCAACGCAGCTTCAAGAGTTTCAATGCCCTCATGGATGACCTGTCTCACAGGGTGCCTCTGCCTTTTGGTGTGCGGACCATCACAACACCACGGGGGATACACTGTATCAGCACCCTTGATCAGCTGGAAGATGGTGGCTGCTACCTCTGTTCAGACAAGAAATACGTCACACCAATCAGTATTGGGGCTGCCAACCGAAGGACAGGTTCTCAGAAGACCGGCCAACCAGTTAGCACTTTGAGGAGGGCAGCCCAGGATGGGAAGCATGATGACTACTCAGCAGGTTTCATCCAACAGAGCCCAAGGATACCAAAGAAGGTCACTCTGGTTAAGAATGGAGATATTACTATCCAACGGCCCATTGTTCTCAACCGGAGGAATGCCCGGAGCCTCAAAACTCTCCTGGATGAGATTTCAGAGGTTATGAAGTTCACAGTGAAGAAGTTGTTCACATTGGATGGGAGAAAGGTGAGTCTTCATGCTTCCGACATTGAAACAGGCCAGTCATCTCGCTCAGTGATGTTCAACCTTTGGTCCTCCAGATACTTTGTGCATCAGCTCTTAAAATACCTGACTGCTGGTCATGCTGACTGGGACTTTTAGGAGTTAAAGTTCAGAATATCTGGAGGATCAAAGATTGAGAGCCACTGATCTGGCTGGCTTTATGTGTCCATCAAACATCCATATAGTGCATGGTGGACATCAGAGCAGATATCAAAATAAAGCAAGAGACTCACTGCATATAGACCTGGGAGCTTTATAGTCCTTGGTCAGCAAAGCTCGGTGTGCTCCAAAGCCAAACTTGTAGATTTTTAACACTTCTGGTTACCGTTTTGATGACTAAAAGTGATGTCACATCACATAATTCCTGGTCAACCTTTGGAGCATGGGTGAGGAGGCTGTTAGGTGACAACCTTTGGGACCATGGATGGATTTCTTGCTGTTTTTAGGCGAGGGACCCCTGAAACACTGTTGTTGAGTATCTTCTGTGATGGGGTGGAAAAACTGCAATTTCTCAGAGGCAAAAATGTGCCCTCCAAATGCTCCCAAACACTCTCTAGGAATTGTGAGGGCAATTTCACCATGTATTTGCCTGACCCCCGTTGTTTTAGGCCTGGGGAGACCTTTCATTCTAACAGGAGGTGACCCAGAAGTTGACTTGCATGGTATTTCCTGCTTTGAAAAATGTCTCTCCAGCCTTAAAGCAAGTCAGAGAGGTCCATAAAATTAGGTGAAAATGTCCCCCACTCCTACAGGGTTTTTTTTTTTTGGGGGGGGGGGGGTTGAAGCCAAGTTTTGTAAAAAAAATACAAAAGTTCTTTTGCAGATTTGGGGAGGAGTCCAATGTGACCAGAAAATCTGGGAGAGTTGTCCATCTTTGTTCCATGCTTTTAGAGTGGAACAAAGGTCTTTTTGGACCAAAGGTGTTTTCCCCACCACAGGGTTGGTACAGGACCACTATTCAAAGCCCACAGACCACATGATTCCCACCCCCTTTGCCAGATAAAAGCTAATAATAATAATAATAATAATAATAATAATAATAATAATAATAATAATAATAATAATTTATATTCCGCTTAATCTCTTAGAATCCAAGCGGATTACAACAATAAAAGAGAATACAGTTAAAATTCTAAAACCCCTATCCCCCCAGTATAAAAACATAGTAATACTAAAAAGAGATTAAACCAGACAGATATTAAAACAGTAGTATAAAATCACAGGTATAATCAATGAAAATGTATACCAGGGACCAGATAGGATGGAAATAGAGATGGAGAAAAGGGGAGAGAAGTGGAGGGGGGGAGGCAGGAAAATAGGGGTGGACCTAGTCTGGAAAGGCCTGCCGGAAGAGATCCACCTTAATAGCCTTCTTAAAGGTTTCCAAGGTGGTAATCTGACGGATCTCATCCGGAGGATGTTCCAGAGTCTAGGAGCTACTGCTGAAAAGGAGCGCTGGGTCACTGCCAAAAGTCTAGTCCTCTTTGGTTAAAGCAGATTTTTCCCAGCAGAACGAAGAGTGTGGGGAGGATGATATGGGAGAAGGCACTCCCGCAAGAAGTCAGGACCCAAGCCATGTAGGACTTTAAAGGTTAAAACCAACACTTTGTATCTTGCCCGTAAACTAACAGGCAGCCAGTGAAGGGATTTTAAAACTGGTGTAATGTGGGCAAATTTAGATGTGCCAGTAACCAGCCTGGCTGCCATATTCTGTACCAGTTGAAGTTTCCGAACTTGACACAGAGGTAGCCCCATGTAGAGTGCATTACAAAAGTCGAGCTGAGAGGTTACCAGTGCATGTACTACTGTTTCAAGGTCTTCCCGCTCCAGGAAGGGCACAGTTGGCGTATCAGCCGAAGCTGAAAGCAAGTGTTCCTGACCGTCGCATCCACCTGAGCCGTCAGATGGAGAGACTAAATATATCTTCTACCAGAATCTTGTCGCCCAGACTGGCAATATGGGGCTTTGCTTGTTGTTTGTATATTCTGGGCTTGGCTCCCATCATTCCCCAGCCAAGAAGGCCATGCTCAAGGTGGCTAGGGAATCCTATGATTTGTAGTTTAAAAAGTATCTTTCCTCAAACTTTTTCCATAGTAACAAAAAGTCCAAAACTCCATGGCACTCTAGGAGTTTTAGTGGACCACAAACTGGATATGAGTCAGCAGGGTAAAGTGGGAGCTAGAAAATCTAATGCAATTCTTGGCTGTATTATTTGATGGGATTTTGAGGATGGAGCAAGCTTATTTTTTGCTGCTCCAGAGCCTAGGATTCAGAGCAATGGATTCAAGCAACAGGAAAATGGATTCCACCAAAACTTTAGGGAGGACTTCCTGAGAGTAAAATCTGTTCAACAGGGGAAGACGCTGTTTCCTTGGAGTGTGGTGAAGTCTCCTTCCTTGGATGTTTTTAAACAGAGGCTGGATGGCTATCTCTGAGTGCTTTAATGGCGTATTTCTGCATGGCAGAAAGGGGTTGGACTGGATGACCCTTGGGATCTCTTCCAACTCTATGATTCTATGAGAATGCCCTGGTTTTTCTTCTCTTCTTTTCCCTCTTTGAGGTATAAGAATACCAGACTCGTGTCCCAAATCTATTTTTAAGGGCCCCTAAATCTAAGGGCAACCCCGATGTATGAATGGCTTTCCCTTCTCTTTTTCTGTGGCTGATGATTATAGATAATAAAGACCTTTGAATGTTACTTTCAAGAATAATGAAGATGAGTACTGATAGCTGGTGGCTTCCATGCCAGGAGGAGGATGAATACACTCCAGGCTTCAGTTCCCCCAAATAAGTTCAGCACCTTTCCTTTAAAGGCCAGACTAAAACCTGGAGATGTATTTATTTATTCTTTCATTTGTATGCTGCTTATCTCTCTAGATGGAACCCATGGCAGCTTCCAATATAGTAAATTAAAAATGTTTATTTAAAAACCAATTAAAATTCCCACATATTAAACACCATAAAGTCATGTAAAAATAATTTCGGAAGATGCATGACCCATCACAGTTATATGATGTAGTTTTATTTTATTTTTTAAAAATATTATTTTTATTAATATGATAAAATAACAAAATAAAATTCACGTCAGTTAATGTCCACACAGTATACACCTTGAATCTTCAACCTATACATATCATGTAGCACATTAGCATACAAGCAAGATTATTAATAAGAAACACAACTATTTACACTATACAACAGTTAATACATTTATTGTAATTTTATCTATTTATTTTATATCCCACCTGTCTCCAAATATGGAACCCAAGACAGCTCACAGAATAAACTAAAACAAAGAAGCTTGATCCAATGGGAGTAGTTTTTTGACCATTGAACTATAACTCTGGAGACAAGGGTTAAAATCCCTGCTCAGCCATTGAAATCCACTGGGTAATCTTGGGGGATCATTCCCACTGGGCGTATAACACGCTTTCCGATCCAGTTCCTCTCTGCTATGCAAAGTGAATCCAAAACGTCCCTCGTTCTCACTATGAAAGGGGACATTTTGTGGAATTGCTTTTGTTTAGCACGCCTATCATCCCCACTACTTGGAGCTGGGGAAGGCAGAGCAGCCCTTCAGCCAGTCGGCCACCCCCCCGAACCCCTTTGGAAAGCTGCTGCCCCAAGTGGACCCTTTAGCTCCAGTGACCACAGCCCTGCGAGCTGCTGATGAGGAGGAGCAGGCACCAGCAGGGCTTGGCAGGTGGGATGGCGGGCCCGGGGCTCCTCCCAAGACCCCCGCCGGGCACCGTGGGACGTGGAGGAAGGGAGGAATCCCTCTCCCCATGCCTTTCCCCCTCCCAGGGCCCTCCACGGCTGGACCCCCTTCGGCTCTCTCTCTGGATTAGAGGAGGAGGAGGGAGCGGGAGGCCAGGGAAGAGAGCAAGGCAAGGCTGAAGAACAGAGTGAAGAGGAGGAGGTGGACGGAAGACACATTATTATTTTTTTAAAAACTTTATTGCAAAATCAATATATTGCTAAAGCAACTTTTGGAAAGGCAAGTTGTTGCTTTACCATCTATCGATTTTGCAATAAAGTTAAAAAAAAAACCCCCAAAAAGCAGCACTGGGGTGTCTCTGGGGAGGAATGGTAAACATCTGCCATTTGTCCCTCCCCTCAGAAAGAATCGATTCTGGTCTGGCGTTCCCACTTATTGGACACGCGTCAGAATCGATTCTTCTCAAAAGAACCACTAAAAAACTACTATCAGGATAATCTGGGAGTTTTTTTACGTTTGCCCCTCTTTATTTCAACTGGAATCGATCCAGTAAGGATCGGAAGTGGTTTCAAGTGGGAATGAGGTTCATATACCTCACATCACAATTCGGTGCAAATTGTAGTGGGAATGACACCATGGGCAAGTCAAATTCTCTCACCCACAGAGGAGAGCCAAGGCAAACCTTGTCTGAACAAATCTTGCCAATAAAACCCTGTGATAGGTTCTCCTTAGGGTTGCCATAACTCAGAAACAGCTTGGAGGCAATCAGCAACAACACAAAACAATATGTAGTACAAACATTTGAAAAAGCATTCAACAAGCAATCCAATTAAAACATTAATTTAAAACAATTAAAAACACAGTCAGCATATATTACATATTCAGACATACAGCACACCCAGTAAAGATCCTTCCACTCCAACCAGTTAAATGCCAAGGTCTGATATAATGCAAGACCAAAGGCATCCAGAACATCCTATCTCTGAGATCTTTATCGTTTCCAGATATCATCTTTCCATGCATTTTCTCCAGGTGTTTTCCTTACTGCATTATCCTATAATTTCTACTTCCCCCTTTTGAGTATGTCTATACAATGCACTATTTTATTTTATTTTACTTTATTTATATCCTGTCTTTCTTCCAGTGTGGAACTCAAGACTATTTTCCTTTCTTCCGTCCTTATACTATGTCTGCACTGCATAAATAATCCATCTTGACACCACTTTAACTGCCATGCCTCCATGCTATGGAATCCTAGGATTTGTCTTGGCACCAGAGTGCTCTGTCAGAGAAGGCTAAATGTCTCACAAAACTACAGTTACCTGAATACCATAGCACTGAGCCATGGCAGTTAAAGTGGTGTCAAACTGGATTATTTCTACAGTCCAGGTTCAGCCTTCAGCTCCATGTGGCTGGTTTGCCTCCCATTGGAGTACATGTAGAGCCGCTGTGTCAACAAGATTTTGGACTAGACAATGTTTTGCTGATATCCAGCATGGCTCTTCTGGTGGTCTTTTCACAAATGAATCTTGAGGTTAGTCACACTGTGAAAATAATCCAGGATGAATCCGGGTTAAATCTTCATTGTTCACATACATCCCGAATGCCCCTGATTAAGGTTTTTTTTGGGGGAGGGGCGCCCAAAAACCCACTTAATCCGGGATAATCGATATCGGGTTTTTCCCTGAGTTTTAAAAAAAAATCTGCATTATTGGTAGTGTCAATAACTGATGTAAATAGACCTGAATTGACCCAGGATAAAAATTGACCCTGCATACTGAAAACAGGGTTCCAAATGCATTCACATCGTCTGCTCTATCTTTATTCAAATGCTTTCATGTGTGAACAGTTGAACTTGCAAAGATGTGGATCGATGTGGATCAATGCATTCCATAGTGTGCATAACAAACCTGAATGCATGAGTGAGATGATGTGCATTGTCATGCTAAAAAAACACACACAACATGTGTTTTACTTCAGTAGTTCACATTTGCCATTGCTGATTTCCTTCCTTCCTTCTTTCCTTCCTTCCTTCCTTCCTTCTCTTTATTTTTTTTAAATGCTCTCATCTTGGAAAATTGATTCCCCCTCCTCTCCATTGAATATATGCAATCAAACAGCTAACAAACTGATTTCTTTATAGCCACCTTTTCCCTAAGGGTGCATCTTGTTTTGTGCCATCAAGTTGTTTCCAACTTATGGCAGTCCTTAAGATTCGTAGTTCAACAAGGTCTTTAGCCACCTCTGCCTCTCACAAAACTACAAATCCCAAGATTCTGTAAGATGGAACTATGGCAGTTAAAGCGGTGTCAAACTGCATTGTTTCTACAGTGTAGATGCAACCAAAGACTCCAATGAACACACATGTTCAGTGTCCTTCCAGCTTGATGAAGGGAGGTGGGTTTTAGCCCAGGGAACTTTTTACTCTGCAGCAGTCTTTCATCATCCCCTGCTACCTTGTCCTTCTATGTGAAATTGTTGCAGAAAAGTAGCAATGGCAGTCTCCTGTCCAGCTTCTCCAACCCACTTGTTCTTGGCCGCAGCCACCCTCCACATTGGCATTTCCTGGGCAGTGGGGATGGTTGTGGAGGATAAGCATCAACCTATCGTCTTAGACTTGGACTCACAATGACAGGCATCCGCAGGAAAACACAATAGCACCCCAAATCCACAAAACAGACATGCCTGTATTGGGCCAACCGAAATGTGCAAAATAAACTATGCAAGATTTTGAAGCTCCACTGGCTTCCTCATCAGGCAAAGGTGTTAAAAATCGAACAGGAGAAAGAAAAATATAGAAGTCCCTGAAGATGATGTCATTGCTGTGCATCCAGTTACAGGAAGATAGGATGATGATGATGATGATGATGATGATGATGATGATGATGATGATGATGAT
>NC_056522.1:6197727-6214918 GCF_019175285.1 Sceloporus undulatus | reverse complement strand
TGTTTATTTATATTTATAACGCCCCTTCCACCAAAGGGTGGTACATCAGAACATATGCAAATGATAAAACACCACACTGTAAAATACTAAAATACTAAATAATATACTAAAACAAAAGCAAACAAAATTCTCCTCAGTAACTACCCTCCAAATACCCCCAAATGTCCCAGTCGGACAGCAACAGTCTTGATTCCTCCTCTATCATTCCACATTTTCAGCTGTTTTCAAAACGTTCCAGTTTCTACTTTCCCCCATTATTCTCAGCTTGTTTCAGTTGCTGCAAACTGAGTTCAAAGTGCAAAAGTAGTTTGCACTCAGTAAAAGATGGAAGAGGGGAAGGGAAGGGTGCAAAGACTTGCCATTCCCAGTAGACTCAGGCAAAAACAAGCTGCTGCAGCCTCTCCTAGCTTGTGTATCCTTCCTCATTAATAATGTTTGCCATCTTGATCACACTACTATTCCTTGGCCATTAGTCTCTGGCCCCACCTTTCCTTCTCTCTGCTGAGTTGAGCACAAAATATTATTGCACTTTGTATTCAGTTTGCAGCAATTGAAGTAAGCTGAAGAGAAAGGTGAAAAGTGGGAGGAGGAGAAAGAAACTGGGGCATTTTAAAAGCAGCAGAAAAAGTGAGACAACAGTGGGTTAATCAGGACCGTCTCTGCCAAACTGGGACAGTTGGAGGGTATGCATTAGTTCAAAAGTGCCATGTTATTTGGATGATATGCCACTGATTAGTCCTAGACTCTTAAGAGAGAATCGTGGATGGTCCAAAATTCCAGTGAGCAACACTCTGCAGGTTTTTAAGCTGAGATAATAGTAATAATATTTATTACGACTAATTGTGATATCACAAAGAGTGGAGGAAGCAATGCACTTTGGTGTTCTGAAGAATTTTACTTTTTCAGGTTAGAGGATTAAAGTCAGCAGGAAGGAGGCTGACCATGGCATTTGAAGCCCTGATTTCTTTAGCTTTGACAGCAGAAAATGGAGTATATATGTATGCCAGTGCAAAGTTCAAAACAATGCAGGGTGCACCAGGCCCAGTTTTGGCAACCTCTTACTGCAAAAATCCAATCCTGCCTTCACCAAGATATATGTGTTATTGGAATATAAAAAGCAGCATGCACTCAGATCTGTTTGCAGCACTAAATAGAACAGACTGTTCTGTGTTTGTACAGTATTCAGTTGGGGAGCTCCCTCTTGAGGCAGAGAGCAGAAATAGCAAGAAATGAGGTCAGCTTGGCAGTTCAGCTTATGCTATCTCAAGAGTTATACACTGGTACCCCGGGATACGAATGCGCCGCGTTACGAAATTTCCGGGTTACGAAAAAAATCCATTAAAAAAAACTGTACGGTCGAACCTCGTAGATGTAAGAGTACGAAAAATTTTTTGGTGCTTTTCGGCGCTTTTTCGCACCAAATCGCGGCTTTCGCTATTAGCGCCTATGGGGCTTCGGCTTGCGAATGCTTTTCGGGTTACGAATGGCGCCGCGGAACGAATTAAATTCGTAACCCGGGGGAGCCCTGTACTGGATTGCTCTGCTGCATAACTGACCATTTGCATTTCCTTCCTGGACAGCACTTGTGCTGGTGTAGCACCACTTGTACAGCCAGCGTGATGTAGTGGTTTGACGGTGGACTATGACTCTGCAGACCATGGTTCAAATCCTGGCTCAGCCACATAAACCCACTGGATGGGCAAGTCTCACTCACTTGGTCTCAGAGGATGGCAAGAATTTTGCCAGGAAAGTCCCTCTGAAGAATCTTGCCAAGAAAATCCCATGATAGGGTTGCCCTAAGTGTGCAGTGTGGATACAGCCTTAAAGTAATCTTGGCTTTGGAAGTAATCTATTCAAGGGAATTCCAAGTGGGCAGTTTCTCCACAGTATGCAAAGGGATCTGACTTATGGTGACCATAAAGCAACCCTATGCTGGGGTTTTCCTGGCACAATTTGTTCAGAGAAAGTTTGCCATTGCCTTCCCCTGAGGCTGAGAGCATGTGACTTGCCCAAAGTCACCCAATGGGTTTCATGGCCGAGCTGGGAATCGAACCCTGGTCTCCAGAGTCATAGTCCAACACTCAACCTACTGCAACATGCTGGCTCTACTGCTTCATATGCACACCCTAAATGTATTTACAAGTACATAGTATCATGTAATTAAATTAAAATTTTGGTAGGATGTGAGGTTTTTAAAAGAATATTTTTTTTAAAAAAATTAAAATTTTAAAACTTTAAATGTTAGATGTTGTTTGTCAAAGGCCTGCATTTTGTCAAGGTGCTGCTGGTGTTGTTCTGAGTATGGACAAATATCAGGGCAGTCCTCTGTTTGGAGGTACTGCCTATTGCTATCATTATTTAGAATTTAAAATTTTAAAATTTTATTTTTTTAAAAACCCAGGAGCCTCTCTTTTCTCCTCCCACCAAGTCTTGCCCAACTCACACAATCCCTTCAGCATTTGAAAAGGACACAGCATATCTCCACAGCCAATTTCTGCCCAAAGGCAGATGTTTGGGGTTCAGTAGTGCAAGCCGCCCCCCATTAGGTTGTCACTTGGCCTCTTGTGACCATGGCTCCATCCCACAGAATCATGAGATTTGTCACTTTGTGAGGCACTAGCACTCTTTGGCAGAGGCTACAGACCTTGTAAAACCTCAAATGCCAGCTTTCCAATTGGATGGAGCTACAGCAGTCAAAATCTCACTGTCAAACTGGATCGCCATCTGAATGAATTTCAACACAGAGAAATTGTAAGATCCAACAACCTTCACCAGTAATCCACAACAGCAACTTGCTCAAAAGCAGTGAAGTTTATTGAGATACAGATTATTATTATTATTATTATTAAACTTTATTTCTATAGCGCTGTAATTATACACAGCGCTGTACAAAGTTGGTAAAATTAGGAGTAGATAAAAGCCTGCCCAAGGCGTACATTCTAAGATAATAACAATTAAAAGAGGAATAGATAAAATTACCATCTAGAAAGGAAAAAACAGATTAAAAACATCAAATATCAAACAAATCACAGATGAAAGTGATCAGACAAACTTTTTAGAGAACTCTGAAAGCCAAGCCTCAAACATCAGGTTAAAAGTACTCCTTTTTTCCTCTCCCGCCTTCTACTGCCCACAGTTGCCCCTCCTGCTTGCTTCCCAGGCTAGCTGGCTTGAGAAACCAGGTTGACCTTGGACAAGCTCTGCAGATGTCTCCGACTAATTAAACAGTGCATTCCAAACCTATGCAGCTATCCCGCCAAAGCATCCCATCCCCCCTTAGCAAGCAAGCTGGAAGAACTACATCTAAAGCAATTACAACAATAATATGAACAGTAACTAAAGTGAATGGGAATATTGATTAGTAATTGTCTTTGGAGTTCTGACAGAAATGTAAGGTCAGTACCTTATATTTCTCTGTGTAGATCAAGGGAAGTAATAGTGTCACTCTATTCTGCTTTGGTCAGGCCTCACCTGGAATATTGTGTCCAGTTCTGGGCACCACAATTCAAAAAAGATGTTGAGAAACTGGAGCATGCCCAAAGGAAGGCCACCAAAATGGTGAAGGGTCTGGAAACCATGCCTTATGGAGAGCGACTCAGGGAGCTGGGGATGTTTAGCCTGGAGAATAATAGGTTAGGAGGTGATATGATAGCCCTGTTTAAATATTTGAAGGGAAGTCATATTGAGGAGGGAGCAAGCTTGTTTTCTGCTGCTCCAGAGAAACACTGAACAATGGATGCAAGCTACAGGAACAGAAATTCCACCTAAACATTAGGAGGAACTTCCTAACTGTAAGAGCTGTTAGACAGTGGAATAAACTCTCTCAGAGAGAGGTAGAGCCTCCTTCTTATAGGAGGTTTTTAAACAGAGGCAGGACAGCCATCTGTCGGAGGTGCTTTGATTCTATGTTTCTGCATGACAGGAGGTTGGAGTGGTTGGCCCTTGGGGCCTCTTCCGGTCTATGATTCTGTGATTCTACACTGTGGATGCAGTCATGCCACTGAAGTGTTCTCATTACAGGGCCAGGCCCAGGCTATCCTGAAAGAGTATGATCTGAATTCTATGGCTGTTTTTCCCCTGTGTAAATTGCCCTACGAAAATGGCTGGTATTTTTTGTCTGATGCTCATTGTCTGCAAGCCAACTGACGCAGAATTGCATTAGATGCACATGGGACATTGTACATAGATACATATGCTACTTTTGGCTGGGCTTTCAGTTGTACAGTTGGGGGGCTTGGTTTAGTTGTGCGATTTTGTCATTCCACAATGGGAGAAAGGGAGGATATAAATAAAATAAAACAATGGTCAGAATCCTGCTATCAGGACACCTCTCAGTTTTCTCTTCTGCAAACTAAACTAAACATACCTAGTTCCTTCAGTAATTCCCCATAAGGCTTAGTTTTCAGACCTTTAATCATCTTGGGCCTCATTCCCACTAGGTTTTAAACTGGTTTGCAAATCGGTTTGAAGTGGTTTAAATGACCCTGGCTCACACTTGAACTGAAGCGATTCAGAGAGGGGAGCTATGCACTAGACTGTCTTTTTGACATTGTTTTTTTCCACGTCTTTTTGGATAAATCAATTCCACGCAAGTGTGAACCAGATGTGGATCAGAATCGATATACTATGACATGATAAGGGGTCGCCGGGTGGGGAAGCAGAAATTAACAATTTGTGTCCACCCACCTTTCAACCCTCATACGGAAGTACGTAAATGTGGTTGCACTGATGGACGGGGGGGAAATCCCACTGAAAACGCTTCAAATGGAATCGATTCATTTGCCAGTCTGAACTAGATGTGGGTTATTTTGAGAGTCCCGCAGGAAACGGTTCAAACTGAATCGATTCATTCATCAATGTGAACCACAAGTGGGTTATTTTATTTTATTTTACAGCAAGAAAATGTGATCGGTGCAAATGTAGTGTGAACCACACTCCGCTGCTGAACCGATCCATTGATTCGGATTGCAAAATGATTCATTTGTAAGTGGGAATAAGGCCTTGGTCACCTTTAATCAGGATTGAAAGCAGTCCATGTGAAAAGGATCTAGGGAGTCTTAGTTGACCACAAGCTAAACATGAGTCAACAGTGTGGTTGGCCAAAGAAACCAGTGCAGTTCTGGGCTGTTTCGCCAGGAGTATAGAGTCCAGCTTAAAGGAAGTAGTAATTCCCCTCTATTCTGGTTTGGTCAGATCTCACTTGGAATATTGTGTCAAATTCTGGGCACCACAATTCAAGAAGGATGTTGAGAAGCTGAAGCATGTCCAGAGGAGGGTGACCAAAATGGTACAACATCTGGAAACTGCTAGGCCCTATGAGAATGGCTCCGGGAGCTGGGTACTTTTAGTCTGGGGAAGAGAAGGTTAAGAGCTGATATGATAGCCAGGTGTGATGAAGTCACTGGGCAGACTTGGTTTCCTCACAGCAAATCCTGGTTTGGGCTGCCAGGGAAGGAGTAGATATAAAAGGGAGAAGTAAGGCCCTCAACAGTCCAGCATTATACGCCAGCCTCAGGGCAAAGTGGGCCATGACGTCCGCATGCCGGCCGCCCGGACTCCACTCCCAAGCTGTCCCCATGCCGCCCACTTCACCAGATGGCAGGCAGCATCGTGCTGAGTCTTTGGCGCAGTGCTTACATGCACTGTACTGAAGAAGCATCAAACAGCCACTGTGGTGGCAGCTAGGGCACCCTTTCTGCGGTGCAAAAATTACCCTCTTTTTGTGGCTTCTTTTTGCGCTGCAGAAAGGCCAGATCAGGACTGCAGCATGTAGTTGCTGTGGCCCCACTCCGGCAAGGAAAGGGGCAGCTGCAGGCTGCTCCAAAGTGTCAGTCTGTTGGGCCTCTAAGTGACTAGGAAGTCTGTTAAGTTCAATTCAGTTGAGTTCAGTGCAGAGCAATTCAGTGGGAGTTGAGGGGAATTTAAGAGAGGTGATACAGCCTGGTGGCGCAGTGATTAAATGCCTGTACTGCAGCCACTCACTCACAAACCATAAGGTTGTGAGTTTAATATCAGCCAGGGGCTTAAGCTTGACTCAGGCTTGCATCCTTCTGTAGGTCGCTAAAATGAGTACCCAGCTTGTTGGGGGTTATTACCTTACTTTGTAAACCACTTAGGGAGTGCTTAAGTGCACTGATAAGCGGTATAGAAATGTCCTTCTATTGCTATTGTTAAGAGAGTTGAGAGGAGTTTGAAGGGATTGAGTTGAGAAAAGAATACTGAATGGGAGAGAAAGTGTATTGGAGATTGTAAAGAGGAGATGGAAATGCCTGCAACAGTTATATTTACATACTCTTACCACCTTGGAACTGTTCTACCTAAGCTGCATTCTTGCTAAATGTTATTCAGTAAAGTCAATGTTTATTTGTTACAACAGAAGCCTTAGCCTGCGGGAATTCTAAACCCTATAGGAGCATATAAACATGCTACCAACAATATTAAATTTATAAAAGGAAGACACTTGGGGCCCTAGCATTATATATTTAGCAAAAGTTTATAAAGGGTGGATGTTGGGCAGGTGTCATTGACGAGGGGCCTTCTAACAGAGAAGAGGTAAAAGATAACCGCTTCTAAAAGGGGATCTAAAAGGAGATTTCATCTAAAAGGAGGTGTGGTGGCTTAGTGATTAAGATGCCAAGTCTGCTGATCGTAAGGTCAGAAGGTTGACAGTTCGAGGCCCAAGTGCCACATGATGGGGTGAGCTCCTGCCACCAGTCCCAGCTTCTGCCAACCTAGCAGTCTGAAAGCATGCAAATACAGGTAGATAAATAGGTAGATAAACTTCAGTGGGAAGGTAACAGCATTTTGTGCAGTCATGCTGGCCATGTGGCAACCAGAGTAGTCTTTGGACAACACTGGCTCTTTGCCTTAGTAATGAAATGAGCACTGCTTCCTACAGCCAGTTATGACTAGAAAGTCATGTCAAGGGAAAACTTTTACCTAACCTAAAAGGTAACTTCAAGGCAGAGATAGAGGGTCATGCCTTACACCAATATTTGAAAGGGATGTCATACTGATGATGGAGCAAGCTTGTTTTCTGCCGCTCCAGAGACTAGGGCATAGAGCAATGGATTCAGGCTACAGGAAAAGAGATTCCATCTAAGCATTAGGAAGAATGTACTGTAAGAGCTGTTTGACAGTGGAATAGATTGCCTTGAAGAGGGTTGGGATCTCTTTCTTTGGTGGCCTTTAAACAGAGTTTGGATGGGCATATCTCTGGAGTGATTGATTTGTGTATTCCTGCATGGCACGGGGCTGAACTGGATGTCCCTTGTAGTCTCTTCCAACACTATTGTTCTTTGAATAACATAAGGGCTGAGAAGACAATGCAGCACTTAGTAGGCAGAAGCTTAAGCTACTCAACTCCCACATTGGATCCTGACCACCTAAAAAGAAGTTTTTCCTGATATTATTAGGCTTTGACAGCACCTGTGCTCCTCTCTTCTCCAGATTGACAGCATGCAAGCTGTGTTACATTGTCCCAACGTGCTGGTCTGTGTCGGCCGGGAGCCCTTCAAACCAATGGTGAAGGAGAACCCCAGGAAACACTCTTCAGAGAAATTGCCTGGCCTGGCTTCCCGATCCAGCAGCAACAACAATGGTGAAAACCAAGAAAGTAAGAAAGATGGCAGCCAGCTAGATGTGGGTTGGTCTTCTCCATGGTGTCCATCGCTGTGATTGGGTTCTCTTTCAGCAGTGTGGTGAATCTATTCTGGGGTTTAATCTGAAATTTGAAGGAATTATCCAAGCCACTGAACCTCTCTGAAGTTCAGATTTAGGTCTTGCCACCATGGGCCAAAAGGTCTGCCCCTCACTTCTGGCATTGTCCTGCTCCTCAGTATTCTTCAGCAACACTAGCTAGGGGCTGCTGGAACTTGCAGTCCAACAATACCTGGAAGGCCATATGTTACTATAAAGTAACACAGTGGTCCAAATGTTGCTCAAAATGAGTCCCATTTGGTTTTTAAAAAGGGGGGAAATGCTGCTTATCTAATGGAACACTAATGTGCCTCACATTGGTATCCTCCAATCACTTCAGTGAATTATAGTATGCACTGAAGAGAGAGGGAGAGAATTAGAGCTTGGGAAAGTTGTGGACTATATCTATAGGTACTGTAGTTCAAACTGATTCCAGCTTGTCTTCTTCATTGTATCCTCCTCATAAACCATACCAAGCTACCTTCCCCTCCCCTGTGTGACATTTTCTGTTTCAGGTTTGACAAATTTGAATCCAGTCGTTTGCAAAAACAACAAAACCACACAATTTCAACCTCTCATTGGAAAGAAGTGCTTCCTATGTTGCTTGCTAGACCTTTCCAAGGAGAAGATATACAGGAGTTTATCACACAGGAGGAAAGCGTCTTTCTCCCATCATTAAATCATGTTAATGGTGCAATCGGGTGGGAGATTATCACATCCGCACACACTTACCCCATTGTTCTCCTGTCCGTAAACAGTAATGGACCTGTCATTTGGTAAAAACGGAAACTCCCATTATCACCACATGACGGGTCCATTACTCTTTACGTATGGGAGAAGAACAGGATAAGCGTGTGTGGTGTGATAATCTTCCCACGATCATGCCATTAACACAATTTAATGATGGGAGAAGGACGCTTGCCCCCGCCCCCCACCCCCCGTGATAATCTCCACAGTATTTATTGCACTCCTGCTATTTAATTGCACTGAAGCAATAAAACAAACATCCATTTCCAAATTTTGCAAATGAACTATCTGAAAAATTCTCACACCTGGTTGATCATGTGGCAAATTTCTCAGCTCATACATAAAAATTAAAGGGGTTGAGACATCATATATCCATATGTTTAGCAAACTGCAACAAATGATCATCACATGCCTATTTTCCAGTTGCTCTGGATCTTCCAGGTAGATCTGGAGCCCTCTGTTTCTGCACCATAGCAGGGGTCTGCACAGGCATCCCACTCGGCCATTGGCATGTCTGCCACCACCTTAAGTCACTCATCCTGAAGTCAGAATGAGCACCTCGTTCTGACCTCAAAAACAAGTGACTCATGGCTCTGGAAGATGCTCCAGGTGGGCTGACAGCTGCCATGGTGTGGAAATGGAGGATAAAGTAATGGAGAGAGGTCAAGGTAGTTGTGGGGTCCAGGTACTTTGGGCTGCCCCTAGAGTATCCTTTCCAGCACCAACAAGGCCTTAGAAACAGAGTGGATTCACTGTCCCCACTGATACAGAAGCAACCAATAGTCACTGGTATGGCCATGTCTGAAGAATGTATTGCCATCCCTCCATCTATAGGTCTTTGGGCTGACAACAACCTAGTCCAGGGACCCTTTTATACTACACGGTTATACCACTGTGATTTCACTTTAACTGCCATGGCTGCATCCTGTGGAATCCTGGGAGTTGTAGTTTGGGAAGGTATTGTAGTGCTATAACTGTGCAGTGTAGAAGGGCCCCTGAATTCTGACATTTATGGCTAAGCTAGGTAGGATAGGCCTGAATCCTGTTAATTAGGTCTAATTTTTTTTTTAGGGTAGACCCACTGACTTAATTGTTGACTAGTGAGTCAACATATAAATATATTATATCAATCAAATTAGCGTTTTCTATTTTGGACTAACAAGCAGGTTCAGTCTAGTCTTGATTTTTTTGTTGCTCAAGCACTTATAACAATAGCCTTCATAACCTTTCTTAGCCCAGAGAGTCAAAAAATGCAGACTGCTGAGTGAATCATAGAATCATAGAGTTGGAAGAGACCGCAAGGGCCATCCAGTCCAACCCCATTCTGCCATGCAGAAAATCCAAATCAAAGCATCCCCGACAGATGGCCATCTAGCCTCGGCTTAAAGACCTCCAAGGAAGGAGACTCCACTACACTCTGAGGGAGTTTGTTCCACTGGAACAACAGACCCACTCTAGCAGTTTTTCATCCCTACTAAGAACAGGTTTTTTGCAAAGTTAAGGAGTCTTAATTGCCAGTTCAAGAAGTATTTTGACTGAAATCCTGTTGATGTCTTATGTACTCCTAAATTCCCCCACAGAAGCAGTTGGACATTTCTGTAAGATGTGGGATGTCCATGTTTAGTTCAAGGTTGTAGTATCAGGGTTGCACATGTTGTGTGCCAGTATGCATGTATGCACATTACCCATTTTATTGGAATTTTGGTTGCACATTTGGTGTCTTGTTTCAGTTGCTCCGCTGTGCCATTCAGCAGAATGGTTGTATAATACAGTTCATACAGAACTCCACATGTGAAGATTTAGGCTATGTGGCCCCAATGTAAGATCTAATGTGGGATAAAAGGATATACTTTCAATAAATTTAGTCTCTTGTGTCTAAAATCCTGGAGCTGCAGGAAACTGAACCTATATATGTTAATTTTAAATGATGAATTTTAAATGTGGATTGTTTTAATACATACACGTCTTGTCTGTTCTTTAAACTGATACATGCTTTTAACTGATGTTGTATTTTAACTGAGATTATGTATTTGTTGGTCTGTTATTGTTCCCTGCCTTCATCCATGGGGAGGGATGGATAAGAAATTATTATTATTATTATTATTATTATTTCCTTAAGACAAACACATATTAAAATAATCCACATTTAAAATTCATCATTTAAAATTTACAATATAGGTTCAGTTACCAGGATCTCACGGATTATTACAGTTGGATCTCTGTTTTCACGGGGGATCCGCTCTGGATCCCACCCATGAAAATTGAGACTTGCCAATATTCAAGCACCATAGACTTGAATGGGGCACATGCCCACAAGTGCACACAGGGCGTGTGCCATGGGGGCACGCTCCATTGAAAATTATGGAGGTCACCCCTCTGTGAATATTGAAGACCACAGACCTCAAGTCTATGAGAAAGGAGGGCAACTGTATTATATTCTTGACCATACAAAGCATGTGCCTGATCACTGGGCTATGGTATTTTTGTTGTCACTGGACATTCAGCACTTTTGGTCCATATTCTTATAATATCTGTTTTCTATTTTCTCATTCCTTACTCCACCTCCCCCACCTCACCTGTAAACTACAGTGAACTTCGGACTGGAAACCAAAAAGAGTGTGATGCACCCACGGTCATCTCTGAGCAATCGGTCTGCAAGGTTTTCCTTGTCATCAGAAAAATCCTCCACAAATGGCCTAACAACGTCCTCGGAGAATGGCGGTCCATTTCCACGCAACTGTCCACATTCTAAAGCTGGGGAGTTGGCCCATTCCTTAGTCAATGATGACATAGAGAAGAAGGTGCATGTGAATAAGGATGGCAGCTTGTCTGTTGAGATGAAAGTCCGCTTCCGTCTGCTCAATGATGAGACTCTCCAGTGGTCTACGCAGATCAAGAAGTCCAGCCTGATGAATAAAATACCCTGTGAAGAACTGAGCATCAACCATGACAATGGACTGGAATCAACAGAGAACCCTGAGGTTAGCTCAGAGCTGGATGACTCTTTCTATCCTTGTGACGCTGACTCTTACATGTCCAATCTTGATGAGTCTGAGAATGATGAGGCTCGTTGCCACAAATGTGGCAAGCTGTGCAAAGACTATGACATTTGGAAGAATCCCATGCACACTTCTCAGAAAGAAGAGCAGGGGGTGAAGAGCACATGGTACACCCATTCTTCATGCTCAAGCACTTCATCTCACCGGAGGGTCATCCGTAAAAAGGTAGCCTCCGTTGACAGCATCCATACCTCATCCAGCGGAGAGGAATATTCTAAACATGTGGTGCGAGAGTCTTCTCATTATTCAGAAACTGTAGAGAATATGGTGGAGTACCATTCGGTCAAAAACTGCTGCTGTCAACATGGTTGCAACCAGACCAACACAAACCAAAGGGGGTCTCCTGAGGAAATGGATGCCATAGCCAACTCAGCCCATTCACAAAACGAAGAGGAAACCAGCGTGGAGGGAGGAGGAGATGAAGGCAAAGATAGCCGACCTGGGAGCAGCAAATCGAAATCCTCTCAACAATCAGCAGAAAGCCAGATAAGAGTGTGTGAGGTGACCAGCAGTTTGGCCAGAACATTTTCGTCTAGTAGCATCAAGGAAAGAGGAGAGGTGGAAGATGTTGCCAGCTCCTCCCCCACTCCAAACAGTGTCTACAGCAAATCCGGCAAGGGCAGCCTACTTGATGGTGCAAAGGAGAATGCTGATGAGGTTTCTGAAAATGATCAAGTGATTTCTTCTTTCTCCACAGATTCATGCCCTAAAAAAGATGCTGCAGAGGAAGAAGCTGAAAAGGAGGATGAAGAGATCAATGAAATCTATTCCGTTTCAGAAAATCCAGGATCCAGTCCATCTGTCAAAGATGAAGTCAGTGACTGCGGAGGATGCTCTACAGCAAGGTCATTTGGGTCAGACTCTTGTGCTGGAAACAACCCGAGGAGTGACAGTGATGAAATACACCTGTGTAGCGCTGCTTCGGCTTCCTCCAGAAAGAGCAAGCGCAGCCAAAATCACCTGGAGGTAGCATCCAACAGGTCTGTTGGATCATCTAGAGGGTCCACCTCCAGTAAGACAAAAAAGAAGAAGTCAAAAAGTTCTTTCCCTGCAGAAGATGCAAGCTCCAGCAGCAGGGCTTCATATTATTCCAGAAGCTCATATGAAGCAGAGAAAAGAGATTCAAAAGCTCACACATCCCAGGATTCAAGTTCTCCTCACTCACATATGTCATCTTTAAGTGAGGGGGCAGCTCCTCCAGCTTACAATGAGGAGAGCACCAGCAGTACTTCTAAGTGCTACAGCAAGTCATCCCAAAACAGCCAGAGGGAGAACCAGGCAGATAACTCCAGCAAGATATCGTCCCTTTGTTCCAGCTTCTCAGACAGCAATGGGAAAAATGGAGTTGGAATTCCCAAAGTTAGTTCTCCAGAGAAATCGTCAAGGCTGGGAAGTATGTCGGAATCCACCTGCTCCAAATGTGGCCATGTAACGAAAACCTGTCATGATGATCTTCGGAGCGCTAGTTCAAGGGTTTCTTCATATTCTGAAGGTAGGAGCGGATATGCAGAGACTGAGGCTTCAGGGAGAAGCGATGATGCTTGCTCACAGTCGAGTGTGGCCCTGTCTTCCAAGCCAAGACGAAAGAAAAACAGCAGCCTTTATGGTGATATGGAGCGCGCTAGCCAAGTTTCAGCCTCTGAGTCTGCATCCATGTACAGTTTGCGCTGTCCTGCCCCTCCAAAAGGGAGGCCCAGTAGCAGAAAAGGTAGGACCATGCTTCTGAAGAAGAGCTCTCAAGGGACCAGTGCATGCACAGAATCAGAAGTAATTTCAGATAAGGAGGAGAAAGAAGCAACTGCTTCACAGTCACCTGAGACAGAGGTGGTACATGAGCCAGAGAATACAGCTGAACCTTTGAACACAGAGAAAGCGTCATGCCAGGAGAAGATCCAAGAAGAGGCAGAAGGTGATGATGGAGTCATTCCTTCTTCTTTGCCAAATGCCTCTCCAGAAGAAGTTGTGCATGAATGGTTGAGGAAGATTCCTTCAGAGACTCTACTAATGAAATGCGAGATGCAGGATGACAGGGATGGTGAAGATTTAGATGCAGAAGTACCAGGCTGTTCAAGCAGCCAGGAACTGTTGGAGATAGAATCAGAAAGGAATAAAGAGGACATCAAGCAAGGTGAAAGCACAGTGAAGGCTGTTGAGGCAGCTGCAGAAGGAGCAGAGGAGGAGGTGGTTGAAGAGCAACCAAAGGAAGATCTCAATGCGGAGACAGCTTCTGAAGCTGTGTTAGAAGAGGCAGAAGCTGGAGAAGCAAAGTGCAACCACGCTGTCCTCTCCAGCCAAAACAACCACAAAAAAGATTTACCTAACACTATACAGACCTCTGTGCAGATCATGAAAGCGCTGCTGGCATCCAAGCAAGAGCCAAAGATGGACCGATCGCATAGTTTGCCAGAGGTGTCCCCTACAATGGGGAGAAAACTCAGCAACTCAGCCAATATTTTGATCACTTGCCTTGCCAGCCTTCAACTCCTTGATGAAGAACTGGACTCATCAAGCAAATCAAACAAATGCCTCAACAGGCCAAGATATACAGAGCTATTGAACATTTTCCAGGCCCTCTGGTGTGGGTGCACATCAGAAAGCGGGGACCCAAGTTCCGGTGTGGAGAAGGAAAGCCAGGCAAAAGTGCCCTCTGCTTTCAAAGGGCACTGCTCAAAAGACGGTGACTTCACTCCTATGTCTTCTTCGGGAGTTGATGTGAGTAGCGGTGATGGAGGCTCAAGGGAAGGAAGTGTGGCCGGAGGCCGGGATCGTGCCTTGTCCCAAGAGAAAACAGAGGAAGCCAAAACCATTGAGGAAGACGCAGAAAATACAGAGGTGGAAGCTGATAATGAGGACAACCAAGGCGATGCTTCTCAGCCACCAACAGTACACTCCAAATCAGAAGGAGGAGAAAAAGTGGAATCTGCTGGTGGGGAGGAAGCAGCTGAAGCTGAGGAAGACCAAGGCAATGACTGTGAAACAGGGCAGGGGGTCGAAAAAGAAATAGCCGAAGAGGAAGAGGTGAAAGAAGACAGCAAGCAAGAAGATGAAGATGTAGAATGTGGAGAAACAGATGCTACTATCCAAGTAGAAGCCCAAGATGATGGCATTGTTAAAGAAATAGAAGACAGTCCTAGTCAAGAGAATGATGACAGAGTGACTGAAGAGCCAAGTAACCTTGAAGCAACTGAAGAGCCAAGTAGCCATGATGCAACTGAAGAGCCAAGCAATCTTGAAGCAACTGAAGAACCAAGCAGCCACGAAGCAACTGAAGAACCAAGCAACCTTGAAGCAACTGAAGAGCCAAGCAACCTTGAAGGAGAGGAAGAGCCAAGCAACCTGGAAGCAGATGAAGAGCCAAGCAACAATGAAACAAATGAAGAGGCAAGCAAACTTGAAGCAACTAAAGAGCCAAGCAGCCATGAAGTAATTGAAGAACCAAACCACAATGACCCATGTACCAAGGAGGCTAATGACACAGAAGAGCCTGAAACGAAAGGAGCAAAGCAGCTGGTGGCCATGTCTGACGCTGATACTCAACCTAGTGAAGCCATTGTTCCCCACCAACCCTCAGTGAAAGTTTCCCCCATGATCCAACAGAGATCCATCGACCCTGACCCTGTCTGGGTGCTGAAACTTCTCAAGAAGATTGAGTTGGAATTCATGACTCACTACGTCAGTGCCATGAATGAGTTCAAAGTGAAGTGGAACCTGCCAAACACTGATGAGGTGAACCAGATGGTTTCTGAGTTGAAGGAAGAAGTGCGTAAGAGAATAAAAACAAGTATTGAGAAGGAGTTAAGGAAAATCAAAAGCCGAGCAGGTAGGAGGATCCCAAGACCTCCAGATGAGGAGCTACGCCGCGAATCTACCTTTCAGGTGGAAAACCGAAGACGCCGTTTGCAAAGCATACGTAAAATGTCCCTGTACAGTGGCCGGTCTGCAAACCAGAGTAACCAGCAAGAGACAAGAGAGGTATCTTATGAGGTAGATGAAGATTTTATTTTTAGTACCATTAGAGATGATGATAGTGAGCTACCCAGTGAGGAGGAGTATTGCCCATGTGATGCCTGTATCAGGAAGAAGATGGAGGCTAGAGTCATACGAGGCCCAGTGGTTCCACCAGTTGCAGCCAATGCACCAGTTGTGAAGGCATTTGACCTCCAGCAGATCCTGAAGATGAAGAAAGGTAGTGTTCCTGAAAAGATGGCAGAGCAAAGTATCGCTGAGGAGGGTCTGGATGAAGAAGCTGGAGAGGAGACTGCTGAACCTGAAGCCAGTCAGGAAACAGAACCTGATGAGGGAAAAGAGGTGGGTGAGACCAATGGTAAAGAAGAAGAGCAGGAGATGAAAGAAGATGAAGAAGAAGCTCTCCCAGAAGGAGAGGAAGTATCCGAAACTCCAAACTGTGAAGAAGCAGAGGGAGTGGAAGCAACAAATGAAGAAGCAGAGGAGGAAACAAAAGAGGAAGTGGGAGAGGAAGAAGATGAGGGGAAGAAAGAGGAAGTGGAGGGAGTAGTGGAGGAAGAAGAAAAGGAAGAGGAAGTAGGTGAGAAAGAGGAAGAAAAGGAGGAGGAAGATGCAAAGGAGGAGGAGGATATTGATCTGAAAATAGAAGATGAGGAAGAAGGAAAAGAAGTTGAGTCTATGAAAGAAGAAAATGAGGAAAAAGAAGTAGAAGAGGGGGAAGTAACTGAAGAAGAAGAAAAGGAGGAGAAAACAAGTGTGAAAGAGGAAGAAGAGGAGGAAAAAGAAGCAAGAGGAGAAGAATTGGAAAGAGAAGAAGAAAAAGAAGAGAAAGAAACTGAGGAAGAGGAGGAAGTGGAAGCAGGAGAGGAAAAGGAGGAGGTGTCTGTGAAAGAGGAAGAAGAAGAGAAAGAGGAAATGGAAGAAGAAAAGGAAGAAGGGCCTGTAAATGAGGAAGCAGAAGAAGATGCAGTAGAGGAAAAGGAAGAGGGAGTAGATGAAGATGAGCAGGGAGGAGAAGAAGTGGCTCATGATGAAAAGGAAGAAGAAGAGGAAGAAGGGTCAGTGAAAGAGGAAACAGAAGAAGATGCAGTAGAGGAAAAGGAAGAGGGAATAGATGAAGAAGAGCAGGGAGGAGAAGAAGTGGCTCATGATAAAATGGAGGAAGAAATGGAAGAAGGGTCTGTGAAAGAGGAAGCAAAAGAGGATGCAGTAGAAGAAACAGAAGAGGAAATAGGTGAAGAAGAACAAGAAGAAGAAGTGGCTCATGATGAAATGGAGGAAGAGGAGGAAGAGGAAGCAGGAGAGGAAAAGGAGGAGGTGTCTGTGAAAGAGGAAGAAGAAGAGAAAGAGGAAATGGAAGAAGAAAAGGAAGAAGGGCCTGTAAATGAGGAAGCAGAAGAAGATGCAGTAGAGGAAAAGGAAGAGGGAGTAGATGAAGATGAGCAGGGAGGAGAAGAAGTGGCTCATGATGAAAAGGAAGAAGAAGAGGAAGAAGGGTCAGTGAAAGAGGAAACAGAAGAAGATGCAGTAGAGGAAAAGGAAGAGGGAATAGATGAAGAAGAGCAGGGAGGAGAAGAAGTGGCTCATGATAAAATGGAGGAAGAAATGGAAGAAGGGTCTGTGAAAGAGGAAGCAAAAGAGGATGCAGTAGAAGAAACAGAAGAGGAAATAGGTGAAGAAGAACAAGAAGAAGAAGTGGCTCATGATGAAATGGAGGAAGA
>NC_056522.1:6122107-6197717 GCF_019175285.1 Sceloporus undulatus | reverse complement strand
AAAGCAGGAGGAATCTGTGCAAGAGGAAGAAGAAGCAAAAGACAAAATAGTAGAAGAAGAAAAAGAGGGAGAGGAAGAAGAAGAAGAAAAACAAGAGGGGGGAGAAAAAGTGGCTCATGAGGATAATAATGAGGAAGTAGAAGACGAAAGTGAAGTACAAAAAGAAAGGAATGAAGAAGAGAAAAATGCAGATAAAGCACAAGAAGAAACACAAAAGGAAGATCAAGAAGCTGAAAAAGAACCCCAAATAGAAGATGAAATGGATGATGCAGCAGTAGAGCCAGACGCAGAGGAAGGAGAGAGCCAAAAAGATGCATCCGAATGTGTAGAAAATGCTGGCGATTTGGGAGGCTCTGAAGCAGAAGCTGCAGGAACAGAAAATGAAGTTGAGGAAGATACTCACGCTAGTGATGGAGAGGAGACTGAGAAGGATGATGCCAAGCCTGAAGAAGAATGTGAAGCTTCTTCAGAAACAGCAGCAGCAGAAGAAGAGGGTGAGAACAAGGAAGGGGATGATGAAGCTGGGGAGAAGGAAGAGGAAGCGGTGGGAGAAGAGAGCAATGAACCTGCTCAGGCTGAAGGAGATGAAGAAGACCCTGCAATAGCTTCAGGAGAAGAAGAAGATGGTGGGGAACCTAGTGAAGCTATAAGGAACCGCCGAAAAGCTTCGGCCATCTCATCCATGGGGAATTGTTCACAGCAATCCCAAAAAGGATCTGAGGATGGGAACGATGGAGAAGATGGTAAGGAAGAGGCTGATATGGACAAAGATGGTAATGCTGGTGAAGAGGCTGAAAGCAACACAGAGAATAAGTCTGCAACTATGTATCCTGACATCGAAGAAGAGGATGAAGAGGAAGAAGATCGAGCATCCTCCCTGGGAAGTGGTGGAAAGGGAGAAGAACCCAAAACTGACGAACATGAAGAGGACAATAGCCAGGCCTCTAAAAAGAAGGATGAGAATTCAGAGGCTATTGATCAAGATGACCTAGACTTTTAGGGGAAACCACACTGAAGATTCTGGGGTCCTTTCGGAGAAACACTCCTATGATGTTAGACTCTTTATATCAACAGAGTATACTGAACTTTTAAAAAAGTATATATCTCAGTATATTTTCCATGTGAATTTTGTGTAAAAGTGAGTGTGCTCCTCTTCTTTTTTTGGAGGATCGGTGCACTTGTAAAGACATAGCAAAATATCTGCAATGGAGATGTCTGCTGTCTTTTGTGGAGAAGTTTCCTCTTGCTTGTCCTTTTGCACTGGACCTTCCCATATCTTGTGGATCTTTTGACATGGAACATATTTGCACTGAATTCAAATTGTCAGTGTTTACATTTGAGTAGTGACTGGTGACATTCACAGAGTTCATCTGTAGTAATCTGTGAGACAGAGTTAGGAAGCTGATGATCGGAAAGATTTTGGCCGCAACCTTGGAGAACTGCTACCAGCCAGAGTAGAACATATTAAATTATATGGACTTAAGAGTCTGACCTGATATAATAATTGAAAATTTGCATTCATTCCAGCTGCACTCCTGAACACACTCTAGTAACTAGAGAGTAAGTCCTGTTGCATTTAGTGGAACTTACTTCTGAGTAAACATATTTCAGACTGTGCTGTCAATGTGATATCTTTCAATGTATCTATCTGTTTTCTTTTTAATTTTCTTTTTATGCACACACAGAGAGAACTGAAGCCAAAACCCAGGTGAGTTACAGACCGCCATAAGGGACGTCCTTAGGATGTCCCATTTTGAAAAAGGGGCGTCTCTTCCAGATGCCCCTACACCTATTACGGACAGAGTCCGTAACAAATGGCGGTGGCCTTTCCACACGGCCGCCACCATATTGACGTAGCGGACGCTGTGCGTCTGCATGTCGCACCCTGGAAGTGATGCCGCGAGTGCGCAACTAGCGCCTCACGACATCTTTTCCGGGGCCCAGGAAGGAGCACAATTTCCACACTCCTTCCTCGGAGCGTCCGGGAGCTGCGCGGTTTGGCCGCTGCAGCTCCCAGACGCTGCAAGCGGCGGCGGCGGGAGACCGCTGCAATCCAGCGGTATGTAACACGCCCAAGTCTTTCATACTTTAGACATATGATGAAGTGACATGGCTTATTAGAAAATATAAGTCTTGGTAAATTTGAAGGGAGTAGGAAAAGAGGAAGAGCACAATTAGAAGTGAATTAATTCAATCAAGGAAGCTACAGCCTTTACTTTGCAAGAATAACTGTGTGCCATGGAAGGTCTCTCATTCATAGGTTGTCATAAGTTGAAGTTGGCCTGGTGACAATTGACAATAAACTCCAGATGGGACTAGCAATAGGATCACAAAGAAAATAAAAAATGTTGATCAACTAGAATGTGTCCATTGGAGTGCAGCAAACATTTTAGAGGGTCTGGAGAAACCATGTCCTATGAGGAAAGATCTCGATACCCTTACTTTGGAGAAGAGGTAAAATCACAGCCTTCTGTATATATTTTGAATGCTATCACATAGATCAGTGATTCCCAAATTCTGGCTTTCCAGATGTTTTGGACTTCAGCTCCCAGAAGCCTTAGCCATCTTGCCAAATGGTCTGGAATCCTGGGAGCTGAAGTCCAAAACACCTGGAAAGCCAGAGTTTGAGAATCACTGACATAGATGATGGGCAGAGTTGTTTTCTTTTGTTCCAGTGAGTCAGGTCAAAACGAGCGGATTGAAAGTACTGTATAAGAAAAGGGATCTTCATTAAATGTTCAGAAGAACTTTGTGATGGTACAGGTTGTGTCTCCCTTCTCTAAAATGCTTGGGACCAGAAGTGTTTTGGGTTTTGAATTGTTTTGCATTTTGGAATGTATGTATATACATAATGAGATATCTTGGAGATGGAATCCAAATCTAAACAAGAAATTCATTTATGGCCTGAAACAGACAGACAAGAAAGAGCGGCTTCCAACCAATCTGGGGGCATGGCATGCAGATGGCGCACACCCCTAAATCGGCTGGAAGCCACACCAAGGCCACCTAAGACAACCAAAAACCTGGCCACAAAAGCAGCGGGGGGGGGGGGGAATGCTCCTTGCCAGCAGTCCATTCCAAACTACAACAGCAGCCAGCCTCAGGACTGTGGCATCCGGTCACTGTGGTCCCGTGCCAATTGAGGCTCACTTGCGGCTGGAGTGGTCAGAGGCCACTCCAAGCCACTCAACCTTCTACACATAGCCTGAAGGTAATTTTATACACTCATCCCTCCATATTTGCGGCTTTGACATTTGCGGATTTGATTATTCATGGATTTGATTTATATGTTCTCTCTAGAAATACCTAGGTTCTCCAGTGCAACTCTGTGGTCAACTTTAACTAAAAGTTGCACTGAAAGACCTAGAGATTCCTAGAGAGAATACTCTACTAGGCATTTGTAGCTCCTCCAGTGCAGTTCTATGGTCAGTGTATTCTTTTAGATTGTAAGCCTGAGGGCAGGGAACCGTCTGACTAAAAAATTGATGTACAGCGCTGTGTAAACTTACAGCGCTTTATAAATAAAGGTTAATAATAATAATAATAATAATAATAATAATAATAATAATGTATGTTGGACATTGACCACAGAGCTGCACTGGAGGACCTAGAGATTCCTAGAAAGGTTTCATCACAAGTACAACCATGGTGTTTTGGTTATTTGCGGTTTTTCCATATTCTTGGTGGTCTCATGCCCCTAACCCTAGCAAACATGGAGGGACAAGTGTAAAATATATGAAAGTATCATGTGCATGAAAGAAGATTTGTGAACACTGAACCATCAGACAGCAAAGGTATTACAACCTCAGCCACTTGTGAAATTTTTTGGAGCATTCCAATAAGGGATATTGAACATGTATATTCCTCTCTTCAGAAGGTGACTGTTCTCTTTGATTTAGAGGTTTTTAAGAAAAAGAAGTTGAATGGCCCATGTCTCAGGGATGCCATGGCTTTCCTGCATTATCAAAGAGTTGGACTAGGTAACCTTGAGGTATCTTCCAACTTTAGGGGGTCTACGTCTCATTAAGGTGTGTAGAAGCATAAAATTGTACAGACATTTCCACCAGAGATATGAAGTGGCAAATGAAGGCTGGCACATCTCAGTGAGAACTAAGCCTGCGAGTGAATGTTTGTTTTGTGTCAAGGATGACAGTTCGAAAGAGTCCTTGCCCCAGAGCATTTACATTAGACTGACATATCGGGGGTACAGAAAGAGGCAAAGGTTTGGAGAATGAGTGGTGGAATTTCCTGAGACCTGTGGGAGTGAAAATATATTTATACTGGGATCCTTCCCCAAAAACGGGGGCTCAGGTTTTGTTGCCCAGACGCGCAATAGGCTGTGTGACATGTTGGTATCATTAGACTGAATGTCCACCAATCACACACTTGCTGATAAGGCATAGCCAGCTGTTCAAAGCTGTTCATGTAAATTAATTTAGACAATTTAAAACAATAATAATTCCAAAAAAGCAAACACAAGTCAAGTTTATTCTGCATCAACCAACCAGACCTTTGAATACAGTGTCTCCTTCCCATCTACAGGGGTTTGTTTTCAGGGCTCCTGCAGATGGGAAAAAACATGGACAATCACAACCCATAGTATTCAATGGGCGGCGATGTATATGTGTTTGTATCAGCACATCCATTTGCACACACTGCCACTGAATAATATGGAGCATGGTGAGTTGTGGACGGTCCAGTCCATGGATTGCTAGCATCCACAGGATTGTTGTACAACCTTGAAAAACTCCAATCTCATATTTACACATAATTAAGATAAAATAGTTGAATTGTTAATAAAAACATACCAAATAGGTCTGAGATTATATCTTGTCCCCTAGATAGTTGTCTCTTTATTAGGGCTAATTTAGCATAGTTGGCCATTCAGTAAGACACATAATAGTCAGTTCTTGCTCATAAAAATGTCAGGTTTTGAAAAAGGAATAGCCTTTCTAGTATGAATAATAAGAGGGTCAATGTATTGAGTTCTTAAATCTAAATGAAAAGACCATTCCAGAAAAAACATACAAAGGGGTGCTGAAAAGTTCTAAGCCTGAACAAGAAGGGATTGACCTAGTCCTAGAACCATGAAAATTACATACTATGTCACATTTTTGTCCTAAAGTTTGATGCACTTGGCACAATGTTTCTGAAGTTTCTGAAGTGTCTGTTCGCTGAAATACTGTTCTGCTGCTGCTATCACCTCTGAATCATACAAAAAAATCTTTTTAAGGTTTGGAAACAGAGCAAGATCAAGGGAATAGGCTGGGTGGTCTATGCACTCAAACCCCAAATTATTCAATACATCCATTGTTTTGCCAGCCCTGTGAGCAAGAGCATTGTCCTGCAAAAAGAAAATGCCTTTCTGCAACTATCTTCATCGGTTTTCCTTCAATGCCTCCTTTAATCGGCACAGTGAGTCAGAATAACAATAGCAATAGCAAGTACATTTCTGTACCACTTATCAGTGAACTCAACACTCTCTAAGTGCTTTACAATTTGTAGGCCAATTGCCTGAAACAAGCTGGGTACTCATTTTACTGACCTACAAAATGATGGAAGGCTGAGTCAACCTTGGAGCCCTGGGATCGAACTCACAACCTTGTGGCTGCAGTACAGTGGTACCCCGGGTTACGAAATTAATTCGTTCCGCGGTTAATTTCGTAACCCGAAATACCTTCGTAAGCCGAATTCCCATAGGCGCTAATGGAAAAATAGCTCTCTGCTGCCCTCCGGTGGCGGAAAATAGCGCCGCGGTTTTTTCGTAACCCGAAGAAACCTTCGTAAGCCGAAGCAATAAATCCCTATGGGATTTTTTCGTATCCCGAAAAATTCGTAACCCGGCGCATTCGTATCCCGGGGTACCACTGTACCAGCATTTAACCACTGCATTAACTGTTTGACTCTTCTGAAGATAGTCAGTTACTAAAATCCCTTCCTTATCCCAAAAAACTGTGACCTGAGGTTTCCTGCTGAACATTTTGTCCTGAATTTCTTCAACCATGGAGAATCAGAGTGTTGTCACTGCAAGGACTGTTGTTTTATCTCTGTGTCATAGTGACGCAACTATGTTTCATCAACAGTGATAAGTTATTGCAAAAAAGTTATCACTAGATCACTCAAAATGCTGCAAAATGAACTTGGTGATATCCATTCAATTTCGTTTCTGGGCAGCATTCAAACATTTTAGCACCCACTTGGCTGACAGTTTCTGCATAGCCATGGATTATAAGCTCAATGCTTTCCTGGGATATCTCTAATGTCTCAGTAATTGTTTTCACTGAGATTTGCTGACCTGCCAACATCAAGTCATCAACAATTTCAGGAGCTAATGCTGTTGAAGACTTCCTTGCTGCATCTCCCGCTTCAAAATCTCCATTCTGAAAGTTGGTACACCACTTCTTCGCAGTTAAATATAGCAGACACTTTTTACTCAATGTTTGCATCATAAGCTCATGGATTTCCTTTGGAGTTTTATTCTGCAGGAACAGAAACGTCATGATGACTGAGAGTTCAGGACTTGAAAAATGCCCTACTTTTTGTTGACATGGTTTGATCAATGATCTCAAAAAGGTAAAAATAAAAAATCCAGAAGTCAGAGCTATGATCCTGCAAATTGACAACTGACAATACAAAAGAGCTACAGTGACAAAATTATGCTCAGATTTTGGGAATTGTGTCAGGCCACAAACTTTTCAGCACCTCCTCATAAATCCTCTGATTTCTGAAGCTATTTGAGCATGGTCTATCTATACTAGGTATATTATCATAGCACCCTTCCTTTGATTTACATTGCAATGAAAGTATTCAATCAACACTTAGGCGCGGTACAGATGGGGCTAATGTGCCGTGCTCATGCCATGTTAGGGTTACGGGACCACACAGCAACCACAGAGTTCCTAACATTAGCATGTACTGGTCCTCACGTCATGTCACGCCAGTTACATTGTGAGCACTCCATTGGTGCACTCAGACGTTACCTGGCACAGCAGAAAAAGAACCCGCTTTTTGCGGGTTCTTTTTCCTGTGGAGGTAAGCCACGCAGTTTGGCGACTGCGGATTCCCCCCACAGGAAAAAAGACCGCCACCAGCCCAGAGATTTTCACATATATGTACCAGGCCTTTGTTAAAAGGGGTCTTAAGGTTCTGTAGGCAAGAATATAAACAAAGTGAACACATCTTAAACTGACTGTTGAAACAACTTAAAAACCAGGTACATTTACATTTTGGAAAAGATGAACAAAGTCCCAAAGGTTTTAAGAAAAAACAACATTTTAACTTGGTGCCAGAATGAAACCAGAGATGGCACCACTCAAGGCTCCAAGGGGAGGGCATTCCCCAACTAGGGTGCCACTGCAGAGAAGACTTTCTTCCATGTCCTCCCACAATGGACTAGATTCTATTGTTTAGTCCAAACTAGAATATCCCCAGAGAATCAATTAGTGGGTGGCAAATCATCAAATCAGTAAATCCCATTGGTTTAAAGGGTCTGTTCCAGTTCAGACTAATAAAATGATTCAGGCCAGGGTATAGCTCTCACTAGTAGGATGCTGAGGATAGCCTTAATCACAGTGCTGAGCCTACTTGTAGGGTGAGTTTCAGCACCTTGGATAGCTCCTTTAAAGTTCAGACTCTGGGTGCATCTACACTATAGAAATCATGCAGTTTAACACCACTTTAAGTGTTGTAGCTCCATTTTATGGAACCTTGTTATTTGTAGTTTTGCAAAGCTGTCTCTGTCAAAGAGGGATGGTACCTCATCAAGCTACAAAGCCTAGGTTTTTCTAGGATGAAGCCATAGCAGTTAAAGTGGCGTCAAACGACATTATTTTTACAGTGTAGATGCCCCTTAAAATCCAGAACAAATTCATTGCCTCACTCACATTGGTGCCATGGCCTTCCACCATTCATTGCACAAGTTTACATCTCTTTTGATTCAATCATGGAAGCGATAGCCCCAGTTTTGCACAACCTGAGGTGATGACCAGGACTTTGGGAACCTTCTCATTTGTAAAGTTGCCATAACTGAAAAGTAGTCTTGTTGTTGTTGTTGTGTCTCCAAGTCATTTTTTACTTATGGTGACCCAAAGGGGAATCTGAGTTTGCAAGACCTAAGACAATGGCCAGGGCTTTGGGAGGTTTCTCATTCATAGAGTCGCCATAACTCAAAAGTCTCCCAATGTCCAATAACAACATATCTTTTAGGCATTGTAGTTTGCTTGAACGTCACATTCAAGAAATGTGTTCAGGTTCAGGTTCTGTTTGGTTTTAAGATACAAATTTGGTTGGTTTGTGTGTTTATTTTTTGAATTTAAAAAAGAAACAAAAAGAAAAGGGTTCAGGGAAGAGCAACAAAGATGATAAGTGGTAGCGAGAACAAAATATAAGAGGAGAGGTTAAAAGAGCTGGGCATATTCAATGTGGTAAAGAGAAAACTGAGAGGTGGCACTCTTCAAATGCCCTGAAGGCTGCACCAGAGAGGAGGGATCAGATGTGTTGTCTGATGCCCCAAGGGTAGGTATCAGGTCTAATGGTTTTAAATTATATGAGGGTTAATTTCAATTGAATAATAGGAGAATTTTTTGACAGTGAAAGCACTTTGGCAATGGAATCAATTGTCTAGAAAGTGGAGAGGTCTCCTTCTCTAGACATCTTCAACAAGAGGCTGGACAGCTACCTGCTAGGGATGCTTGAGCTCAATGATTCCTAAACTTTGCTCTTCCAGGTGTTTTAGACCTCAGTTCCCAGAAGCCCAAGCCCAACTTGACCAACAGTCACAAATCCTGGATCTGAAGTCCAAAACAACAGGAGAAGCAAAGTTTGGGAACCAATGACTCCAGATCCTGCACTGAGCAAGGGATTGGACCCAATTGCCAAAAGAGCCCCTTCCAACTTTGTGATTCTATTCTGTGATTCTATGGTCAGATTGTTACAAGTTTGTAGAATGGATTATGAATCATTCCCTAGACAAGATCCCTTTTGTTTCAGGATGTTTCAGGAAGATACCTCTTTCCCACTGGGGTATTCTGGCTCACAAGAGGAAACGGTTGAGCGTGAGGAAAAGGAAGGATTTTTCTACTGCACTACTGTATAAAGAATGTCTACTTTAATGGGTACCCCAGAAGAAGTCTAAGGATGGAATTCTGTGGGTTGGTCCCAACTACAGTAGACCCCTTGAATAATGGGTTGAATGGTGAATCAACACAGAGGTAATCCCATTGATTCAATGGGTCTCCTCTTGTCAGGATTAACCATGAGTTGGGGGCTTATCTTTTCAAACATAGTGACCTGTATTTTTTATGCAATAGATATTTAAATTGTCTTGTTCTAAATGTGTTTCAATGTAAATGAAATGTGTCAAATGGAAAAATGGAAGGATGTGATTTGAAAATAAAAGAAACTTGCTTTGTTTATCTGTGATTTCTTTTCTTTTTCCTCCCTTGTGCTCCATCTTCCCAGATGAGTAAAAAATGTGGGTCTTTGTTGTGGAAAAAGAAAGTATTCCATGTGGGGTTTTTCCCCTTCAGTGAAGGATCCATTGGTCTAGATTCCATACATTGATCTGAAAAAACCTCCTCCAATGTGCCTCTTTCTAACTAGTCTGCAAGTCCTATCACCCCCAGTTCACTTGAGGGTGATAGATGTCGCAACACAACCTGTTTCAAGAGTTGACCAACAGTGACCAATGATCCAGCTCAGAGCTCTAGAGGAGAAGACAGAGTTGGGTGCAAAGAAAATCCACGTTCTCCACTCCCAACTCTATTTTTATTCAGCCCTTGCTAATTCACTCGCCACAGGCTTCTAATTCTCAATGTTTAAACTGGCTGGGTCTAATTTTAGCTGCCACCCATGCATTGGGATCTGAACTTTCACACTGTGTGAGCTGCTTCTGTAGATCAGCCAGGAAATGCTAAGCTTTCTAATCTAGGACTCTGCTTCTTGCATAAGGGCCTTCCCACTGTGAAGGGTTACATGCAGCGATATTGATAGCAGGGATGTGGGCAAGAGGACCCTTGGCACCCAGGAACAACACCTTCCTTCCTTCCTTCCTTCCTTCCTTCCTTCCTTCCTTCCTTCCTTCCTTCTCAAGAGGAACCTAAAATGGATGCATTTGTTTCCCTAAATTTTTTTTAAAAGCATTTCTTTCTCTAAATAAAGAAATGAATTTTTTCCCCTAAATAATGTTGGATCCTTGATTCACCAAGCCTAGTCTTCTAATTTCTCCTAGCTTTACAGGGGAAAGAAAGTCCCCTTCATTTTCTCTCCTTACCACTCCCAAGATAGCATGCTATCTCCATGTTGTTGTTGTTGTTGTTGTTGTTGTTGTTGTGTGCCTTCAGGTCATTTCCAACTTATGAACCTATCATGGGGTTTTCTTGGCAAGTTCCTTCAGAGTGGGTTTGCCATTGCCATCCTCTGAGGCTGAGAGAGTGTGATTTGCCCAAGGACACCCAGTGGGTTTACACTGCTGAGCTGGGGTTCGAACCCTAGTCTCTAGAGTCATAGTCCAACACAGTGGTCCATATCTCATGCAGTACCTGCAGGATCCTTCAGTATATGGCAGCTAAGCAGGGCCAGCTCTTGTTAGTATTTGTATGGGAGATTGCCAACGCATGTCAGGTGCTTTAGGCTATATTTTTAACTGTTCTAAATTAATATTGTTAAGAGCATTGTTTAATGCTTTTTGTAAAAAAAATTGTATTCAGGTTTTTTAGCAATTTTATTTTAACATTCTTTGTACACCATTCTGAGTCTCATAAGGGGACAGAGCAGGATAAAAACAAGACAAATAATAAATAACCAATTGTGTATGATCCCTTGAAACTAAGCTGCACTTCATGGGAGTCGAGGCCCTACAAGATACCAGCCCTTCAGAGGAGGACATGTGGCAGAAACACAACTGTCTCTGTGGTCATAATAATCTGAAACTGTGCTAATTGACTCCCGAGAGAGAAGGCATAGAAAGCTACTCGGAGGAAGAATTGCTGAACCAGAACTTTAGCTGGGGTTCCCTGGAGACCACAGCTGCTTCTCTCTGGAATAATAGTATCAAACCACATCAAACTAGAAACACATCTTTTCCCAAGAAGAATAAAATGCTTCCTGTATAATTTGGCTGAGCCACACTAGGTAGGTTTAGTCTTTAGGGTGGCTAGGGTAACATTTTGTGTCTTGGTCAAGGACCATCAGACTTTTGCATCAATGAGCATCCAGCTTTTGCACTAGTCAAAAATGTGCATCCCCTTCTGCAAGGGAATTTACACATGAGTATGAAACCCACTGGGCGACCTTGGGCAATTCACATGTTCTCGGCCTCAGGGGAAGGCAATGGCAAACCTCCTCTGAACAAATCCTGCCAAGAAAACCCCATGATAGTTTTGCCTTAGTGTTGGCATAAGTTGGAAATGACTTGGAGGCAAACAACAACAATACCAAATTGTACAACCCAGGAAATGCAGAGTTGTATGATCCAAGACAGCAGTAGGGCTAGCGTAGTAGTTTAAGTGTTGGACTATGACACTGGAGACCAGGGTTGGTTCCTCGCTGAGTCATGAAACCCAGTGGGTGACCTTGGGCATGTTACACTCTCTCAACCTCAGAAGGTGGTAATGGCAAACCCCCTCTGAAGAAATCTGCCAAGAAAACCCTGTGATTAGGGTCGCCATAAGTCAGAAACATCTTTAAGGCACACAGCAGCAACAACAACAACGTTGCCAGTGCTTGTTTTTATTTTACCCTCACTTTACACTATTATTCAAGGGAAGCATTGAGATGCAGTTTGGTTGGTTGCCATCAGTGCCACAATATCCCAAGAAAAGACAACATGGGATTTTACAAGTGAGAAATACCGAGTTGTACGATCCAACGGAGAAATATAAGGTGTTACACTTAAGCAGAAGAACTGAAATGCACAGATAGAGGATGGGTGACACTTGACTTGAACACAGTGCATGTGAAAGGGGTCTAGGAGTCAGACTACAAGCTGAACATGAGCTAACAGTGTTCTGCAGCAGTTAAAAATCCAATGTGATTCTAGGTTTCATCAACAGAAGTGTAGTGTCTAGATCAATGAAAGTAATAGTACCACCCTATTATACTTTTGTCAGGCCTCACTGGAAAACTGCATCCAGTTCTGGGCACCACAATTCAAAAGGGGTGTTGAGAAGCTGGAGCACGTCCAGAGGAAGACAACCAAAATGATGAAGGGTCTGGAAACCACCAAACCCTAAGAGTAGCAATTTAGAGAGCTGGGTATGTTTAGCCTGGGGAAGAGAAGATTAAGAGGGGACATTACAGCCTGTTTAAATATTTGAAAGAGTGTCATATTGAAAAAGAAGCAAGCCTGTTTTCTGCTGCTCCAGAAACCTGGAAATGGAGCAATGGATGCAAACTATAGGAAAAGAGATTCAACCTAAACATTAGGAGGCACTTCCTGATGGTAAGAACTGTTTGACAGTGCGATACATTGCCTTGGAAAGCAGTGGAATCTCCTTTTTTGGAGGTTTTAAATGGAGGCTGGATGGCAATCTATTTGGAAGGCTTTGATTTTGTTTTCCCACATGGCAGAAAGGGGTTGGACTGGATTGCCTTTGAGGTCTCTTCTAACTTTAGGATTCAATGATTCTCTGAGGCACCAAGCCAAAGCAAGAGCAGAAGCAGGAGGCAAGCAGAGGCCACAGATCAGCTGTAATGGCAAGGCTTCACTTTGATGTATGGTACCAGAGGTGTTATTAATGGTGTGCCCATGCTTACCTTTAAAAATCTTCCAGTGGATTATTTATTATGTCACAGCTATAATTCTATGATCTATAGATGAGGAGGAATATCTGCTCAGAATTTCCACTGTAGATGGCGAGAGGAGTTATTGGTAGCCACAGAGCCACCTTAATTAAGGACTTAATCCATATTTTGTGTGTGCATAGTCCCTTCCACACACCGCAACCCAAAAGATACTTACTTATGAGCAGTCTTTCTAGCTTTAGTGAGAGAAATCCAGTCAGCACTGCAGTTCAGTTGGATGTGACTACAGCTCCCACCCTCCTCTGACATGCTGTTTGGGGACAATGGGGTTTGAAGTCCAACCCACTGTAGCATGCCAGTTAAGGGGTGGTTCATGTATACAGTTCAATGCACAAATCCTGAAAAATACATTATTGCTGAGAGGTACTATGATGCAGTGGTTTGAGTGATGAACTAGGTCTTTGGTGAACTCAGCTATGGAAAGCGATAGGCTGGCTTTGGGCATGTCACATTCTCTCGGGAAGTATGTTGAGGGAAGTAGAGGAAAAGGAAGATCACATGCCAGATGGAATTCTTTGAATTGCAAATGGACATTACATTTTCTTGACTTTGAATATCTACCAGTGACCACATGGCCAAAAAGGTGGAGGTGCCAGCCTGCAGATAGCCCTCCCTACCATCTGAACTAAGAACAGAAATAGAAAATGCAGGCCTATGATTAACATCTTCAATTTCCTTCTCCTGTCTGCCCGATGAAGAAGCCAGTGTGGCTTCAAAAGCTTGCAACATGTAATTGTGTATTTTGGTTGGTCCAAAAAAGGTATACTTACTTGCACACTCCAGATGGACAGACTCAGTCAAGGAAGCCATGGCCCTGGGTTTGTAAGACCTGAGAAGGGCTGTTGAAGATAGGCTGACTTGGAGGACTCTCATGTATAAGTTTGTCGTTAAGTCAAAGTTGATCTGAAGGCAGCTAAAAGCAGCAGCTGGTGGTGGCCTCCATGTCAATGAAGTAGGTGAATCTAATTTGGAGTTTGATCTAAACAATATCCAACATATTGAAATGATTGCGGATAAGGCAGCACCATCACTAGGGGTTGCAGGGGATTTGGGCTGCACCAGGTGATACTCTAAGGCAGAGTGACACCACTGTTCTCCAAACATCTGTCTCTTAGAAGAAACAGACCATGTACAACAGAAGACAAAATGAAGCATGATTCCCCGCAGTTTTCTGAAAATACAGAGTACAGTTCTACAAGCCATGGGGTGATACTGAACTTAGAAACCAACAAGGCATTACTTTTAACATACATTGAGCAGGCACATCTATTCTTGTTTCTTATCAAAGAGGAGGAACCCAATCTGGATCAAAATCTTAGTATAGGGGTAAAGATGATTAAGACAAACACTCTCCAAGGCCATCTCTACCAGAACGAGGAATGTTAGATGGATTTGAAGTGGAATGCAAACACAGGCAGGGAGGACACATCCTCTGTTGGCTATCAGCCATGATAGATAAATGGAGCTTCCATGTTCAAAAGCAATCTACATGTCAAACTACATTATTTCTGAAATGCAGATGCAACTTAAGAAACAAGATGTTATTAGATGTACCAGAGTTTTGAAATAATGGCCAGCATACTTTTCAGTATTTGTTATTTTGTAAGCTAGATTTAAGAAAGCCAGTGTGGTGTGGTGCTTCGAGAACTAGACTATGACTCTGAAGAAAAGAGCAAATCGCTGTTTGGCCATGTAAACCCACTGGGTGACCTTGGGCAAGTTACACTCTCTCAGCCTCAGAGGATGGGAATGGAAAACCGCCTCTGAAGAAAATTGCCAAGAAAACCCCTTGACAGGGTCGCCACAAGCTGGAAATGACTTGAAGGCATACAATAACAACAAGGCTAGATTTATGGCCTCATAAAATTTTGCTATTTACATTAACTATTGTCTCCCTTTGCCACAATCACAAATGCCCCATAAAACCCACCTTATAAGTCAGGCAGCCACACCAACCAAAAGAGTTCTCTGTTGAAGGATGATGCATTCAGCCTCTTCCCACTAGTTAGCTGCAGCATGACATGCAATTCCAACAGGATCCTGCAAGGGACACAGCTCCTGTTTGTTGCACAATGTCTTGCTGGTGGGAGAGAGATGGACATGTCATCCTCCAACACCCTACTCACCAGCACTGCAGTACTCCTTTGCTTAATGAGTCTGAATGGCTTTTAAGGTACCACTGTTAGATCAGAATAAGAAAACAAACTCATTTGAGATGTGGTGCTGGTGAAGAGCACTGAAAATACCATGGATGGCCAAAAAGACAAACAAATAGGTCCTAAAACACATAGCAATAGCATTTTCATGTCTATACCACTAATCAGTGAACTCAGCACTCTCTAAGCAGTTTACAATCTGTAAGCCAATTGTCCCCAATGAGTTGGGTATTCAGTTTACCAACCTATGAAAGGATGGAAGGCTGAGTCAACCTTGGAGCCCTGGCTTTGAACTCACAACCTTGTGGCTACAGGACCAGCATTTAACCACTGTGACACCAGGGCCCCTTATATAGATCTAGCCTGAAATCTCCCTGGAAGCCAAGGCCCGGTACAGACCAGCGCCATAGCACGTCCTGGCAATGTGCTAGGGTTGCCTCGGGGCATCTCTTACAGACACCCCGCAACCCTAGCACATCTTCCATGTGTCAAAATGGCGGCACCCTGTACAGATGGGCACCACCATTTTGACGTGATGGACGCCTAGCATCCGCACATTGCAGCGCCATAATAATGTCACAAGTGTGCCATTGGTGCACTGCGGTGTCATTATGGTGCTGCAAGAAGAACCTGCTTTTGGGGAGTTCTTTTTGTTCCGAAGTCTGGAGGCTGCGGCTTCCCCACAGAGCAAAACCAGGCACCGGCAGACCTCCCTTTTTGGGTGGTCTGTACCAGGCCCAAGATGATCAAATTGAGGCTGTTGTATCTTGGCCATATCATGAGACGGCACAACTCATTAGAAAAGACAATAATGCTAGGAAAAGTCAAGGGAAGTAGAAAGAGAGGAAAACCACACTCTAAATGGCTAGTCAAGGAAGGACCTTCAATCAAGAAGTGGAAGGTACGGGGGCTTGGAGATGTCTCATCCACAAGGTCACCATGAACTGGGGCTGACCTGAGGACAGTTAACAGCAACAATAAAAAATCATAGTTATCACATTGTAGCTACGTCCCCCATGTAGATATTGGCCATTAATAGGAGGGAATAGAACTCAGAATCCCCAAAAAGTACTGCATGCAACATGTTCTCCCTGTGTTTAACTTTCTTCCTCCTTGTCCTCCTAATCGTTAGACCTCTAATCCCACAGCATTGCTGATAACTGTGTGCGTCTACAAAACCGACTCTCTGCTTTTCCATGCAGTTTTTCCTGGTCAATACGTCAAAGCAAAAACCATCCCCGCATCATTTTTCACTTTCCTCCTCAGTCGGAGGATCGACTGGGGATGATATAATGTTCCCCATAACCTGTCTGTCCAGAGAGACTCCTTTCTCACTCAATAGAATGTCACCGTGAAGCCCTGATGGATTGTTCTCTGGCGAGATTTCATACATCTTTGCACTTCCAAAGAGCAGCCTGACAAGCATAATTGGTGTCGCTCGGTCCAGTGCATAAAGGAGTTCAGTGGAATTGGCCTCAATTACCTGTGGAGAAGGTTAACAGTCTGTAGCTGGAATCCTATTGCTGTTTTTGTTAACTGCTTTTGAATCAACTTTGGCTCATGGTGACCTTGTGGATGAGACATCTCCAAGACCCCCGATCCTCTACCTCTCTGCTCAGGTCCTGCAGGCTCAGGCCTGGGGCCTCCTTGGTTGGGTTTGTGACATGTGGTTTTCCTCTCTTCCCACTTTTCCTAGCATTACTGCTTTTCCTAATGATTCATGCCTTCTCATGATGTGGCCAGAGTATGACAGCCTCCATTTAGTCATCTTGGCTTCCAGGGAGAGTTCAGATTTGATACGTTGCAGGACCCATTTGTTTGTCTGTTTAGCCAACCAGTGTATCCTTTCTTTCCCATCCAGCTCTCACCTCAGTACACAGTAATGGGAAATGCTATGGCTTGGGCAATCCTGACCTTAGTGCTCAGTTTGATATCTTTGCACTTTAGCATTAAACTATCACTGTTTGGTGAATTATGAATAATAGTCTTAGATTTACAACAACATCCAAAATCCACAAAACAGTAATCCTTTATTAAAGGCAAAGGTAAAGGTAGTCCCTTGACATGAACGTCTAGTTGTAACTGACTGCAAGAGAGCAGTGCTCATCTCCATTACTAAGCCAAAGAGCCAGCGTTGTCTGAAGACAAATCTGGGGGTCATGTGGCCAGTATGACTGCACCAAATGCTGTTACCTTCCTATTGAAGTGGTACCTATTTATCTGCTTGCATTTGCATGCTTTCGAACTGCTAGGTTGGCAGATGCTGGGACTAGAGACAAGAGCTCATCCGATCATGAGGCACTTGAGCCTCGAGCTGCCAATCCTCTGATCTTCCGATCGTCAGAACTGGTGTCAACCACTAAACCACTTCATCTGTAATACCTTTATTAGGCCAACCAACAGTGTACAAAATACATGTTGCAAGTTTTCAAAGCTCCACTGGCTCCACAGGTAAAGGTGTTAAAAATCATACAAATCATAAAAGATGGTGATGTTAGAGTCACGTGCCTACATTTTGCCAAGATGTTGTAGTTGTTGTAGGACATGGATTTTGGAGGACAGTGTCGATCCCTTAGGCCATTCTTAGCTACATTTGTATAGTTATGAATACAATATAGGATCTTGAGCAAAACAACTAATCCATGGGTTGTCGCTGCAGGTATTGTGTGCCTTCAAGTTGTACCTAACTTATAGGGACTTTAAGGCAACCCTATCATGGGATTTTCTTGGCTATTATTATTATAATATTTATTTTTATTTTTGCTCTGCTCTTTCCCAAAATTGGGATTCAAAGCGGCCTACAGGCTAAAAAAAACCAACCCTACAAAAGTGACAATCCAAATGGAATTAAACTATTACAATACTAAAACAGATCATTTGTTTAAAAACAGGATATTATGAAAAAAGATAAAAGCACTTAAAACTTACCTGGCAGGGGAGATACCATGATCATGAAGGTGGCTTTCTCAGGGTGAGGCTCGTCCATTGCTCTCTGTGCTGATTCCTTGCGATTTGCCCAAATGCAGGGAGGTCAAATGCATAATTTGTACAAGATTTGTTCAGAAGAGGTATGCCACTGCCTTCCCCTGAGGCTGAGAGCATGTGACATGCCCAAGATCACTCAGTGGGTTTCATGGCCAAGTGAGGAATGAAACCCTGGTCTTCAGAGTCGTAGGCTAATATTCAACCCACTATGGCATGCCATCCCTTTAAAAGTGTTAAAAGACCCTTCTTTAAATATCTTCAGTTTCAAAAGCCTGTTAGAATGTTTTAAAAAGTCTTTGTCTGCTGATGGAAGGGCAGCAAGGAGGGGACTCTTCTGGTCTCGATGGGAAGGGAGTTTCAGAAGCTGGGGCAGCTACCAAGAAGACCCTATCTCACCTCCCCACTGAAGGGTAGGGCAGGCCCATTGAATCATTGGGAAATTGGCCAGTGAACACTTAAAAAACTGATTCAGTGGGTCTCCTCTGATGGGATATAGGCCTCTGAGAACCACATTTTTGACATGAATTTGTTTGACCCTCAACTTTTTCTGCTCTTTAGAAAGTAATATAAATATGGGGGTGGGGAAAACAATTATGTCCCCAGAGCTTCCAGAGGTGAATTAATTGTTCATCACTTTTTCCTTTGCTGTATTGTTTGTGTTATCAGCCATCCGCATGCATTACACCAGTGTGCAGGAAAATATTTCAGCACCTGGCATTCAACTTGTATCCTGTCTGAAAAGGCTTCAGTCGAACAATTCAGCCGACACCTACAGTACGCTCCTGGGGAGGAAACCTAGAGAAAGCGCACAATTGATGGAAGATGTACTGGACACACTGGGGAATAACACAAATCATGCTACCACTGCAGTCCCATAGATCAATGAGAGGGCAATTGTGTTACTTACAGTGAAAATATTTCTTTTGATCCAATTGCTGGCTTCTGAATTCTCTCCCCCCCCCCCCTTCCTAATCTTCTTATCTTTGTTTTGTGCTGAGTTGCGACTCCATGGCGAGAATCCTATAGGTATCATACACATATGTATGTTCTATTACAAATCATCCTTAGAATCCTAGAGTTGAAAGGGACCACAAAGGTCATCTAATCCAACTCCCCCGCCATGCTGGAATACACAACTAAGGCACTCCTGCAAGATGCTTATCCAATTTCTCTTTAAAGATCTCTAAAGGGGAAGAGTCCACCATCCTCTGAGGCAATCTGTTCTATTGTCAAACAGCTCTCATCGTCAAGAAGTCCTTCCTAATGTTTCGGTGGAATCTCTTTTCTTATCATTTGAAATAACTTGTCTGTAATCTAGTCTCTGGAACAGCAGAAAACAAAGTTGCTCCATTGTCTACATGGCATTCCTTTAACTATTAAAGATGGCTATCATGCCATCTCTTAAGTCTTCTCTTCTCCAAGCTAAATATACCCAACTCCCTAAGTCCTTCTTCACAAGACTTGGCTTCCAGACCTTTCACCATTTTGGTCTCTGAACATGTTCCAGTTTGCAGATTTCTTGAATGTGCTGCCCATAACTGGACACAGTATTGCAGGTGAAGCCTGAACAAACCAGAATAGAGTGCCACCAATACTCTCCTTGACTTGCACACCATGCTCCTTTTGATGCAGCTCAGAATTGTCTTGGCTTTTTTGGCTGCTGCATCACACTGTTGACTCATATTTAGCTTCTGGTCTAGTAAGACCCCTAGATCCTCTTCACATGTGTTGCTTTCAAGCCATGTCACCCCTCCCTTTAGTTGTGCATTTCATTTTTCCTACCTAGATGTAGTAGCTTACCTTTATTACTGTTGAAATAACATTTTGCTAGTCTTGGCCCAGCTCTCCAGTCTGTCAAGATAATTTTGAATTCAGAGCCTTTCCTCTGGTTTATTAGCCACCACCAGCACCACCTCAATTTGGTGTCATCTGTAAATCTGATAAATCATCAGATACACATGCCTTCTGTTCCATCATCTACAGTAACTCATTTATAAAGAACTTGATCAAGGTGTTGAAATGTGGTTCTATTTTTGGGCCATTGTGCAGCAAGCATAGACCAGCAATCGTGTCAGTGACATATGCAAGTCTAACTTGGAGTACTGTAATGCTCTCTACATGAAGTTACCTTTGAAAAGTGCTCAGAAACTTCAGGTGGCCCCAAAAGCTGAAGCCAGATTGATAACTGGAACTGAATACAGGGTGCATACAAATTCCTTGTTACAACAAGTCCATTGGTTACCGGTCCATTTCCAGGCACAATTCAAAGTGCTGGTTTTGACCTATAAAGCCCTATGCAGCTTGAGTCCAGATTATTTGAAGGACTGTGAGGCAGTTGAACTAGGGCTGAGCATTCACCTGCCCCCAGCCCTAGTTCCGCTGCTCGGCTGCCATGATGGCATCCGTGACGCACAGCACCCAAACGGCTCTGGCTGAAAAGAGCATCATCATGGCGCGCAAGTGCGCCAATGATGCCCCTTCCAGGAAGCTGCTCAGAGCAGCTTCTTTCTGAGGTTCTGATCAGTGCCACAGTGTGCCACTGCTGCAGCACCAGTCCAGGGCATACAGGGGCGGTGTTTAGCTTCCCGTCTGTATAGCCCCTGTATCTCCTTTTACGAGCCCACCAGAGTGTTGAGATCGTCCAGAGAGGACCTTCTCACTGTCTCACCACCTTCAGGTTGTTTCCAAGCTATGATGACCCCTAAGACAAACCTATCATGGGATTTTCTGGGGCTGAGAGGGTGTGACTCACCTAAAGCCACCCAGGGGCTTTCCATATTCAAGCAGGGAATCTAATCCAACCACTATGCCATACTGGCTCTTGTCAAGGTTAGTATATAGTTTTTTTTAATACATTTTAATATTTTAATCTATAGTGTTTGTAACATTTCAAATTACTTTTTAAAAATTTTATACTTGGTAATGCTTTTGTATTAATTTCAATTTGTATTGTTTTAAATGAGTTACTAGCTGCCTTGAGTCCCTATATCATGAGAAAGGTGGGATATAAATAATATTAATAGTAAAATAATAATAATAATTAACTCCTATGTTTAGCAAAATAAATAAATCATCTGCCAAGCTTTCTGGAGGATCCCACTGAAGCTCAGTGAAAAATGTATGTAGAGAGATCTTCTAGCACTTTTGAGATTAATGTCATCCATCTACATCAGGCATTGGGGCATAGCCAGATGCCTCTCTCCTCCTGTTCCTCTGCAAGCATGGAATGGTTGCAAAACCATGAGTTCTTTGAACAGTAATTGGAAAAGTGTACCGGGATTCCACCTGTGAGAATCTTACACTACACTGGGCAATGTAGGATTATGGCCATATTCAGTTCATGATTGGGTAAGTGGAGTTCTGCAAGTGTGACCATTTTCCATGCAACTGTGTGTTCTTGGATGGCATGTAAACTCTTCATTGGTGCCTGCAATGTGCTGCTTGATGTACTGGGATTGCAGAAACAGCTAATATGTGTTATTCCCTACACCTTGAGGACAATAAACAGGTATACTGGCAGATACAGCACTGACTGCACAATTTCAGTATTTAGTAGGTCAGTACAATCACCATGTTACTACATACTGCAGATTTGCACCTCACAAGCATGATGTAGAATCTTAGCTAATCTCCACAGTGAGCCTTGGCTTGGTTTTTGGATTCTTTCTCCTCTGCTTCCTAAATTACCCACTGGTGCACCAAATGTTAGGGCCAGGTCTAATGGTCTGAAGTTATAGGAGAGTAGATTTTGCCACTCTGTCCTGCTTTGGTTAGGTCTCATCTGGAATACTGTGTCCAGTTCTGGGCACCACAATTCAAAAAGGATATTGAGAAGTTGGAGCGTGTCCAGAGGAGGGCCACCAAAATGGTAAAGGGTCTGGAAACCACCAAACCCTATGAGGAAAGGCTTAGGGAGCTGGATATATTTGGCCTGGGGAAGAGAAAGTTAAGAGGTGATATAATAGCCCTGTTCAAATATTTGAAGGGATGTCATATTGAGGATGGAGCAAGCTTGTTTTTTTGCTGCTCTAGAGAATAGGAACTGGATTCAAAGTACAAGTAAAGAGATTCCACCTCAATATTAAGAAGAACTTCCTGGTGGTAAGAGCTATTTGACAGTGGAAGACACTCCCTCAGAGTGTAGTGGAGTCTCCTTATTTGGAGGTTTTTAAACCGAGGCTGGATGGCCATCTGTTGGGAGTGTATTGATGGTATATTCCTGAATGTCAAGGGGATGGACTGGATGGCCCTTGTGGTCTCTTCCCACTCTATGATTCTATGAACATTAGAAGGAACTTTTTGATGATAAGGGCGTTTTGGCATTGGAACTTTTGCCAACTTGTGTTACTTCTCATTTTGCAGCACTACAGCATTGAAGGGGTCCCACTGTCCATTGAGTCCGCATACCCCCTCAATGTAGGATCTCCAGCTAGAGTATCCCCAACAGGTAGCTGTCCAGACTCTTTTTAAAGATGTCCAGAGAAAAGGACTCCACCACCTTTCTAGGCAATTGGTTCCATTGCTGAACCACATTTACCATCAAATAATTTCGTCTAATTTTCAGTCAAAATCTACTGTCCTGTATCTTCAAACCATTAGACCTGGTCCGACCTCCTGGGGAATCAGAGAACAAGCCTGCAGCCTCCTCTCTGTGACAGCCCCTGAGACGTGCAATTATATCACTCATCGATCTTCTCTTCAATAAACAGGACATGCCCCACTCCTTCAACCTCATATGTTTTTTCTCCATACCTCATATCATCCTTCTTCTCCAATGTCTCAGCAGAAACCCTAGTATATGTCTGGTTTACGTATCTACTCTGAGCTTCTGACATCTCACCTTGGTTCTTTACATCTGCCCCATGCTATGGCCAAGACCATTCACCTCTTTTGCCATTCTGCTCCCATAATTAATCTCTACACTGGATGTAAGGTGCTGAACTGTGTGCGTGTGTAGATTTCAACACTTTAGATAATTCTATTAAAGTTTGGACTTAATACCGGAGTAAATTCATCTCTTCTGCTGATATGGGAGCCACTAGCTGTTACTGTGTGCACAAATCTTTCCCTGCTCTCCCTTCCATGAATGCACCATGCTGAGATTCCAATGTGTTTTTACAGCTTTGAAAACTGACTTTATATGCTCATGCACCACTTAATTATATGGATGTATCAAAGTGGTGTATGATGATTCTAAGATAGAGAGCATAGTCAGCAAACTCCACTAACAACAAAGACAAAAAGAAGCAGAACAAAAACAACCCAAGTGAATTAAATATTAAGTTAAGCCTGTAAGAAAGAAAAAGTATCTCCAAAAGCAATTGAAGCCACTTGCCTGATAAGGAAAAATATCTAGATGTTCAGCGCAACCAACCTAAGGCCTGGTGAGAGTGGGCTGGGCTTTGAAGACATGCAAATAACCAACCAAAACACTTCAGACAAACTCAGCAACAAGGTGTGAGGCACAGGGAGTGTGTGAGGTGAGGCAGTCCCTAAAATATCCTGAGCCTAATAATGGAATCAGAGAGTTAGAAGAGACTTCAAGGGCCATCCACTCCAACCTCATTCTGCCATACAGGAATCAAAGCACTTCCAACAGATGGTCATCCAGCCTCTCTTTGAAAACCTCCAAAGAGGGAGACTCCACCACAATCTGAAGCTGCATATTTCACTGATAAGGAAACTTATGCCTTCCTATGACACCAGCATCATTCTCGCCTACAGTTTCCAGCCCACATGCCTGCCTGCCATATCAGCTGGGGGATTCTGGGCCTTGAAGTCATCAGGACTGACAATAGTATTCATGTCAATATATTCAATGCACCATGTTGTTCTGAACTCCGCCACTCAACCCACTGAAGCACTGACCCATTGGGCAGAAGACTTCTCTATTTCTTTCTGCTACCTCATAGAGGATGTGCAAACTTCCAGTGATAGCCATCTCCTATTTAGGTTCAGAAATGGAGCTAAGAAACTTGGCACAGTGAGTATCCCCACAGCTAGTCAATTTCCAATTCCTGGTGTGGATTCTGTCACATACAATGGAGTTCCTTCACGCTCTAAGAGAGAGCAGGGGATTTCCTGTTATGAAAATGCAGCCAAGACGGGATCTGGTTTGCAGAAAAGCCTCTCTGAGCATTGGAGCAAGAAACAATACGGCTTATGATCTGCAACAGAAAACACAAGTCACCTACATCCTCCTATCTATGAGAAGGCTTGGTGTGGCTCCCTGCCACCCTGGTCCATGGACACACTGCAGTCATTGCTTACAGGCATGGATAAGGACCACACCTTTGAATCATCTGTCATCTTTCAGCTCAGACACTTGCACATTGTAAAATACATTGGGGTTCCCCTCTTTTTTCTTCTTCTTTCTTTCTGGGTTGCCAAACAAATAGCTGAGCTGTGGCTCGGTGGAACAACATTTGCAACGCATAAAGAAAAAGTCACATCCGGTCCTGTCATAGCAAGTTATATTAGAAGGACTGGGATTGAGAAATGATATGATAGCCATCTTTAAATAGAGGGTTTTCATGTAGAGGACAGAGCAAAGTTGTTTTCTGCTGTTCTGAGGGGCTGGGACCTGAAGCAATTGCTTCAGATTACAAGAAACAAGATCCTGATTGATATTATGAAGAAGCCTCTGAGAGTAAGAACTGTTCAGTAGTGGAATAAACTAAAATGGAAGGTGGTAGACTCTCCTTCATTGGGTTTTCAAAACCAGATTTCAGATGACCACCTGCAAGGGTGCTTTAGCTAAACATCCACCAAAAAGGATGTTGACAAGGATGTTCCAACACTGACACCAATCAAACTTCCAGAAGGAGGACATGCCACAACTGGGGTGCCACCACAGAAAAAGCCCTCTCCCATGACCTTCCAGAATGAATTTCCCCTAATGATGGGACATGGAGGAGGACCCCTCCAATAGATCTCTATTCACAGGCAGACATGGAGAGAGAGAGAGAGAGGCACTCCATCAAGGATTGTGGTCCCAAGCCATTTACGGCTTTAAATATTGTTGCCTGTTTTTTGGATTCAGAACAGGAATGTATTGGCAGCCAGTGCAATCCTTTCAGAATAGATGTTCTATGATATCTGAAACGAATACCAGTGAGCACTCTAGCAGCTGTATTTTTGCACTGGTTGTAGTTTCTGAGTTGTCATCAAGGGCAGCTCCACACTGAGTCCATTGCAGAAGTCTAATTGAGACATTACCGGTGCATGGACTACTAATGCTAAGTTATCTCTGTCCAGGAAAAGCCAAAGCTGGCAGACCAGACAAAGCTGGCCACAAGTACTCTGAGCCACTGTGTCCTGTTTTGCCCTTGGTAAGCTAGCCAGACTCCCAGCACGAAGCCTCAGTGCCTTGCAGTGGTTTTAAGCAGAGATGGGGAGATAGAGTGCAAGCTCACCAAGGCAACAACAGAAAAGCAGAGGTAGTCTAGTCCAGTCTGGGTCATTCACAAGACAGTATTCAGTTCAGAAAAGCAGTCCAAAGGGTAATCCAGAAGAATAGTCAGAGTCCAGGCAAGATTCAAGGCAATCAATCAAAGAACAAGGCACCAGCAGCAGCAGCTTTCTCCCAAGGAAAAGGATGGTTGTTAGCCATAGGGACTGAGGGAGGTGCTGGGATATTTATAGTCCATCTGGGTCTCGCAGGTGCTCCCTATTTCCAGAGTGCTTCTTATTTAAACTTTGAGAGTGCCAGCATCTTTCTCTTTTTCTTGTTTGGATGAGAGATCCAGGAGGATCAACAGGATGACACTCCCCCTGCCACTGGGCAGTTGACACACATTGTGCACTTCTGATGTGCATCAGGAACTTCTGAGGAACACTGGTCACTTTTGAAGCACATTGGGTGTCCCTGTTGTGCACCTGGGGCCCTTCTGATGTGCATCAGGCTCTTCTGAGTGAACACTTTTGAGGCACATTGGGTGTCCTTGTGCACATGGAAAACTTCTGATGTGCATCAGGCACGTTTGAGGAATCTTGGCCACTTTTAATGTACATTGGGTGTCCCTGTTGAGCATATTTTGATGTGCATCAGGCTCTTCTGAGGAGCACTGAACACTTTTGATGTGTATTGGGTGCGCCTGTTCTGTACATGGGGCCATGGCACATTAGTTGCTCCACCACTGAACAATGGACACGCAGACATTGTAATGTCATGGCAACTCCTAAGTGAATAGGGATCTTGCAAAACTAATCAGTTTCATTATGCGTACATTTAAGGTCATGCATGAAGACATATGTCCTAAGAAGAATGCCAGCCATGCTCTTTGCAGTGGTGGCATGCTACCTGTGGAATATCCTCCTTAGAGAGGCTGATGTGTGAATTGTGGTCTTTTCATTATCAGGTGAACATGTCTTCTGCCACTTGGCATTTTGGAAACTGTTTTTTTAAAATATATATTTATTAAATCAATCAATCTTTAAAACTATAAAACAAGCTCAAACTAAAAAAAAATACACATAAACAGAAAAACAAACAAACACCAATACAAATGACTTCTTATTCCTTCTTATCTTGGTTTAATTTTGTATCTTATAGTTTCTTTCATGTCAACCCTATCTCTAATTAATTCTCTACTTCTTTAAATCTCTTTTAAAACTTACTTTCCCAACTCTTACCAATGACCAAAATAATTTGATCATATTTACATAATCTCAATATCTTTTATCGTATACCATTATGTCTTATATAATTATACCACAATATTAAACAAGTGAAATATTTGTCCATTTCATCTTATTAACCAACAATTCAATAATTGTATTCCTTTCTTATATATTTTCTGTCTTTCATATTTTCAGTTCTTTTAATCCTCTAAAATTAAGACCATCATTGGACTCCATTTTGGAAATTGTTTGAGCACTTTCAGGTCTTTGCCCTGGTTTTGTTCTATATTATTCTGTCCTGGGTTGTATGTTTTTAATTGTTTTCTTGGCATTTCATATTTTTAATCCATTCATATAATACCTACAAAGAAACCTATTTATCAGGCAGTGTTTTTTTTAAAAATGTAATAAATCTGTACATAAAATAAAGAACACATTGTCATGGGAAACACCAGCGAATCCCAGTTGTCACATAAAGCGTAAAAGGGCATCCGTGTATTTACTGACCTGGCATTTGTGTTTTCGGAAGGGAAGCAACATTTACTGGGCACAATCTGAGAAACAGAATCAAAAGAAGGGGGGGAAAGGAGAGAGGAAAGATTAGGCCTCAGACAATCACAACATCTTTCATTTCAAAATAATAAATGCACTCGTGGTTCCCTGGAGGATCAGGTGGTTTTAAATACAACACAACTTGGTTGAGGTTTTGGAAGCTTTGGCAATGTTTGCTGGCATCAAGTGAAGTGGAGGCAGCCTGTGTTTTTCACGGTGAATGAGCCCAAAAGCAGCCCAAGAAAGGAAGAGGAAACCCCTAATGGAGTTCTGAATAGACCTGTGAAAAGGGATAATAAAAGTTGTCCTGTGTTTCCTCTCCCAGCAGGTGTTTCCTTTGGTCCTTCTGTTCATTCATACTTTGGGTAGCTTGGGGTTGCCAAGATTGTTTGCTTCAGAAGGCCAGGCACATTCGACTGGCCAGTAAGAGAGATTGAGAAGAGCAAGAAGAGCAGGGCCAAGATCCTGCTGAAAAGGTTGCTGCTGTTGCTATTTACCATTGCGTTGGCTTTGATTTCTGGCACCTGTTACGGTGCAGGCAGATTAAATGTGCATGTGATAAGCTCCTAAATTTCTAAATGCTTAGTTTCAATGTTGGATATTTGGAAACTAAAGGAAAATTTCATTTGAGAGGGCAAATTTTTTACAAAGGGACCTTTGCACCTGCTAGTGTTTGGTTCCATAACCCCCCATGGAAACCAAAATCCATGAATACTCAAGCCCCATCAAATACAATGGCACAGTAAAATGCTGTTTGTTGCTTCCGTTGTTGTTGTGTGTCTTCAAGTCATTTCTGACTTATGGCAACCCATCAGTGGGTTTTCTTGTCAAGATTTGTTCAGAGGAGGTTTCCCTTTGCCTTCTTGTGAAGCTGAGAGCATGTGACTTGCCCAAGATCACCCAGTGGGTTTCATTTCATGGCTGAGCGGGGAATTAAACCCTGGTCTCCAGAGTCATAGTCTAACAGTCAAACCACTACTCCGTGCTGGCTCCACATTATTAATTAGTTTTTGTGGTCCCAATGGTCTCCCTTATATAAAATGGAAAAAACAAGGTTTGCTTTTTGGAGATTATATATATATATATATATATATAGAGAGAGAGAGAGAGAGAGAGAGAGTGAGTTTCAAGCCATGGATGCTTGAATCTGTGGATAAATGTATTTATTTATTTTATTTACTTTATTTCTATGCTGGTTTTCTCCCAGGCTGGGGCCCAAGGGGGCTTCCATAACAATAAATAAAAAGCATTTGCAAAAAGTTTTTAAACCAATTTTAAAACACCACATTAAAACACTATAAAACTCATTGGCTGACTGTACTTGGGGCAATGTGCTTTTTGGATCCCCAGCTACACCCCTGGTTTCACAAACTGCCTTCAGATTGTCCTGTTTCCTCAACTGCAATGGCCTCACTACCAGAGTGCAGGAGGTGCCATCAGTATGCAGGTGACACTCTACTCTGGTACCAGTAATAGACTGGATGAGGGCAAACAAACTGAAACTTAATCCAGACAAGACAGAGGTGCTCCTGGTCAGTCAGAAGGCAGATCAGGGAAGAGGAATTCATCCTGTGTTAAATGGGGTCACACTCCCCCTGAAGATGCAGGTTCGCAGTTTGAGGGTACTCTTGGACTTAGCTCTGAACCTGGAGGCCCAGGTCTCCGCAGTGACCAGGACTGCTTTTGCACATTTAAAACTTGTGCACCAGCTGCACCCATTCCTTGAAATGCCGGATCTGGCCTCAGTGGTACATGCCTTGGTTACATCCCCTTTGGACTACTTTAATGAAATGTACTCCACTTCAGGCTGCCTTTGAAGAGTGTTTGGAAACTTCAACTGATCCAAAGAGATGCAGCCAGGCCGTTAACAGGGGCAGGTTAGAGAGACCACACAACACCCCTCTTTAAACAGCTCCACTGGCTGCCAGTTTGTTTCCCAACACAATTCAAAGTGCTGGTGATGACCTATAAAGCTCTATTTGGCAGACCGAATCTCTCTGTATGAACTGATCCTCAGGAGAGGCCCTTAGATCCATGCCATCCCACCACTATCACAAGCACGGTTGGTGGCAACATGAGAGAGGGCCTTTTCTGTGGCTACCCCTAAACTCTGGAATTCCCCTCTCCTTGTTATCCTTCCGCCGGCAGGCCAAGACCACCTGTTTAGGCAGGCTTTTAATGTAGGAAGTTGTAAACTCATAGGATGGTGTTGTACTGTTTTAAAGTATTTTTAACATTTTTTTTCTTTTTAATTGTATTTTATTCTTTTAATATGTAACTAGTTTTAATATTGTAATAATTTAATTCTGTTTTAATGTACTATTTTAGTATGCTTTTAATTGTACTGTTTTTTGTTTTTGTTTTTTTAAATGTTGCGAGCCGCCCTGAGTTCCAGTTTTGGGGAAAAGGTAAGATAATAAATAAATAAATAAATAAATAAATAAATAAATAAATAAATAAAAACAGCAGCTGCAGTGTTTGGCACTAAGAAAGGCACTAAGAAATCCTGTTAGTGAATTGCAAAGATGCACAATAGGACACTGGCAAGAGTGATCTTATTGTGTACTGAGAGCTCTACCAGTTTGCATTGGCACTCCCTAGCCAATGTCTTGGTGCACAACTGGACCAATGCACAACACATCTGATGCACTTCCACCCCACTGTGCAGCAGTCATTTTATGGACTCCCCTACATAGTAATATAACAGCAGCTCTTTACCTGGATGCGGACATTGTACAACAGTACAACATAAGTCTGCTTACAATAAGGTTGCCATTTGATTAGAAGATGTAAGTTCCCCAAAGGAGTCCAGCCATTGCTTTTAAGTTCTGTTCTCCCTTCCGCAAATGATCTAGATGCATTTCAGCTGATTCCTATCACTGTCTGGGGTGGGAATTTTTTTTCTTGCATATATTGTTTTGCAACAGAGAACAGAAGTCAAATACACACACGCATACGTATGAGAGACACAGAGAGAAAGACAAAGAGAAGAAAGGCCGGGGTGTCTGGGCAGATGTTACTTGGGGAAGGTAAAATTCCCACACTGAGTAGGAAATGCTGCACATTTGTGAAACCCTGAACTCTGCTGGAGGAAGTGGCCAGGAGTAGGATTCTCAGAGAGTAAGGTAAGTGGGAACTGGGAAGGCATCTATTCTTGGAGAAATGAGGGGGGCAGGAGGTACAAGGGGGGCAGGAAAAGGGGGAGGTGTTATTGTAAGACTTTGTTTACTCCAAGAAATGGATGAATCAAATGACCTTGTTTATTGTCAAAAGGCCTGAATGGAGAGCAAGGTGTAGGAGAGGAGGGAGGGGGAAGCACTCTCTGTTATTATTCCGTTATTATTGTTAATTCACAAGTTTTTTTCTTGCTTTCCTCCCCACTTTCCTCCTCACTGTATAACTGCTTAAAAAGAAAGATTGAGAAGGAGAGTCTTTTCCTCCATCTGTCTCTGCAGTATGCACCAAATCCCAGAGTGGGATGTTCTTGGGCATGTGACAGTCACAGAAAAACAAGGGTCTCATCTAGCAAGAACCTATGGCTGAATCCTGTTTGTGTCTTCTGCTTGTGTAAATTAAGCCAATGCAAGTGCTGGGACATTTTTGTCCAGTGCAGAATAAGAGCCAGCATGGTGCAGTGGTTTGAAAGTTGGACTAGATAGAAGACCCATGTTTAAATCCCCGCTTGGCCACAGAAACCCACTGGGTGACTTTGGACAAGTCATACTCTCTAGTCTCAGGGGAAGGCAATGGCAAACTCTTCTCTGAACAAATCTTGCCAAGAAAATCCCATGATAATTTCATCTCAAGGTTGGGAACAACTTGAAGGCACAACACAACAGCACACAAGTGGAAAAACTGCAGTCAGTTCAAGATTCTGGGAGTAGCTGAGCATGTAGTTACACAGTGCATGCATGTGCATTGCAAAGGAAGGACATGAGCATTTGGTTGTGCATCTTAGCTGCACAGATGGTGACTTGACATAGCTGTGTTAGTTTGAAATATCAGTATTCAAAGAGACTTTGTGGCATTTTTAGGACTAATTGAAAGAGGTTATAGCATAAGCTTTCGTAGACTTGGGGACGAAACAGACGCTGCCCCTGAAAGAGCCAGGTGGGCACCACGGCAACCACATGCCATGACACCACTCTGGCATTTTGCCGCCTCAAAAAAGAAGCAGCAAATTGCCGCTCCTTTTTGCAGTGGCTTTTCCTGCCCCACCTTGGCTTTGTGGCACAGTGGCAGAATGCTGAATCTAAATGCAGTGCCCCCGCAGCACCTTGAAGCAGTCAGCCATATGGCTTCCTGGTGGTGTAGGGGCATGCGCCATCTGAACACCATGCCCCCACATCACCGTGAAGACACCATATTGTACCAGTCTGTACCGGCCCTTGGTCTACTTCCTCAGATGCATGGAGTGATTATAACACTGGTTAACACCTCAGCTTCATGAGGCTGCTCTTAGCCAATTTAGCATATCTACTTTCTTGTATCCAGCCTGTACACACCACCTTCCAATACTCCCTCTGCCTTTACTGGGGTCATCCACCCACCCTGGTCTTAGCATTTAGCATTTATATTTCTATACCTCTTATCAATGAACTCAGCCCTGTCTAAGCAGTTTACAATCTGTAAACCAATTGCCCCTAAGAAGCTGGGTACTAATTTTACCAAACTACAAAAGGATGGAAGGCTGAGTCAAACTTGGACCCCTGGGATTGAACTCACAACCTTGTAGCTACAGTACTAACAGATACCAGGTCTCTTTGTCTTAGGCAACATCTTTCCTCCTGCCTTTGTCCCTCAATGACCATTTTTAAACCTGAACTTCTCACCTCATCTCCATACCCACAAGTTTTGCTTTTCTATGGCTATTCATAAAGTCTGATTATACAGATCCTTCCTGGCACAGATTCACTCCATTCAACTGAGGAACTAGATGAAAGGCCTTATTGCATGAGAAAAGAAAACCAAAACAGAGTGGAAGAGTAGCAGCTTTCTCCATGCCTTTCCGCATGCATATAGCACTTCCATTATCCTTCCTGAGGGAGATGATCATAAAAGTATGCCTTTTGCTGAACACACTTTTCCAGCATGACAAAAGGCACACTTTTATGACCATCTCCCTGAGGAAGAGAACAGACATACTATGATGATAGCATTGAGAAAGGCATGGAGAAAGCCACAATTCTCCTGCTCTGTTTTGGCTTTCTTTTCTCATGCAACAAGGCTCCAAGTGTACAAAAGCTTATACTACAACTCAAAGTTGCTCAAAGACATAGCCATGTTAGTCTGGAAAATCAGTATGCAAAGGGATCCTGCAGCACCTTTGAGACTAACTGAAAGATAAGAAGATAGAAGTTAGTTGCACAAGCTTTCATAGACTTTCATAGGTGCATCTGAGGAAGTAGGTTCAAATCTAGGAAATCTCATGCTACCAACTTCTATCTTTCAGGTAGTCTCAAAGGTGCCACAAAATCCCTTTGCACACTGACCCTAGCAGCTGCTTATTTGCTGAGTATTATCTATTTACTTGAAGAAATTCTCTTCTTGCAAACATAGTGTATTTGTTTTTTAAAAAACTTTTTTTTACTATGATTGAGGGGGAGTTAGTTGCATTTTTTAAAATCTATGTTGTAAGCTGCCTGAGGTTCCGTATGGAAGAAAAGCAGGACATACATTTCCTAAGGAGCTTTAGAGATGAATATCTTGAAAACAAAAATAATGGCCACTTAAGATTTAGAGTGAATGATGAGAACATGAAAGTTGTTCAAGTTTTCCCATGCTTTGGCTCAGTCATCAATCAAAATGGAGGCTGTAATCAGAAGAAGAAAAATCAGAAGAAGACTAGGACTTGGAAAGGCAGCTATGAAGAACCTAGATAAGATTGTGAAGTGTATATTAGTAGGTACTGAAGTCAGAATCATCCAGGCCATAGCGCTTCTGAATTCGATGTATGGCTGTGGAAACTGGACAGCGAAGAAAGCTATTAGGGGCAAGAGTCAACATTTGAAATGTGTTGCCAGAAACCAAGATGAACAAACTAAGACTATCATACTTTGAGATGACATGACCTATTGGGGAAAAATTTGAATACTTGGTCAGTCTAATAGCAGTACGATCACAGTTATAGAACCTTGCAGATTGGTCATCGAGGGCCATCTACTCCAACTCCCTGCCTTGAAGGAATATGAAACTAAACTACAAGGTTTTTCTGGGTCTCTGAACTGTAATAAAGAACTAATTGATTTGCAACTAAACTAAAAAATCAGAGAATCATAAAGTTGGAAGAGACCTCAAGAGCCATCCATTCCAACCCGCTTCTGCCATGCAGGAACACACCATTAAAGCATCCCTGACAGATGGCCATACAGCTTCTGTTTAAAAACCTCCAAAAAAGGAGACTCCACCACACTCCAAGGCAATGTCTTCCACTGTTGAGTAGCTCTTACCATCAGGAAAATCTTCCCAATGTGGAGGTGGAATCTCTTTTCCTATAGCTTGAATCCACTGCTCCACATTCTAGTCTCCAACCTCTGTTTAAATACCGTGAAAGATGGAGAGTCCGCCACCCTCCAAGGCAGTCTATTCCACTGTCAAACAGCTCTTAGAGTTAAGAAGTTCTTCCTAATGTTGATGTAGAATCTCTTCTATTTTAATGTAAAACCATTGGAAAAGAGGAAGACCGCATGACGGGTGGATTGACTCAGTCAAAGAAACCATAGCTGCCCTGAGTTTGCAAGACATTAAGCAGAGCTGCTAAAAAGAGGGTTACTTGGAGGCCTTTCATTCGTAGGGTTGCCTCTGCCTTGCAACTTATCTAAAAGGTTTTGCTTGTTCTCTGGACCATAAGCTAACTTGAGAGCACATTCTTCTTCTTGGCTTTACTTCGTGAATGAAGATTCAGGAAGGACTCATCCGTGCTTTCTACAAGCGCGTTGATGACGTTGGATGTATCCTTGGAGCCTGTGCAATGGATTTTTCTGGTGGAACGCAGTGTGCACAGACCTGGCCTCACCCTTTAAACCAGAGGTTCGTCTGCTGAGGCCTTGACAAGCATGGATGGTGGCAGCGAGGTCCTTGGGTCGTAGGTTTGATTAGAGTTTCCTTCTCTTATTAGATGGTTGACCTTACAGGGTTAGATGAGTACCATCTGCCCGGGTTTGGGATTAGAGTTTTCCTTCTCCTAGGATGGTTGCCATAAGGCTAGAGAGCCTATCCTGCCCTTTGGCGCTTTTGGTCATACCCTTTGGTTGTGACCTGTCTGGCATGGGAGGCCCTACCGGTGGCTATTATACCACCGCCAGCATAGCTCACAACAATATTAGGGTACGCAAGCCTCTCCCCCACACAGTCAGAGCATAGCTGGAGGGGAATAGGAGGCCAGAAGATGACAGTTAAGGAGGGAGGAGCCTCTTTCTTCAGGCTAACCCTAGTGGAGCTGGGCTTGCCTGATCACTCCCTCTCAGGCCAGAGGATGATAGCACATAACAACGTAATATAGTGGGCCATTGGTATCTGTTGTGGTTTGGTTCCAGGACCCCACCCCACCTCCCATGGATACCAAAATCTGTGGATGTTCAAGTACCATTAAATACAATGGCATAGTAAAATGATATCCCTTATATACAATCACTAAATCAAAGTTTGCTTTTTAGAGTTTATACATTTTTTGAATATTTTGAAGCATTGGATGCTTGAATCAGTGAATAAAGAATCCATTTATATGGAAGGCCGACTATTTATATACCTGTACCTAAAATAAGAATAGCAGTCATTGTGGGTCAGTATGGTAAAGTGCATGAAAGCCGTGTGTGCATGCACTGCCTAACCCAAAGTACAAAGTTTCTTTCCTCAAATATTCAAACAGGGAAAACTCAAAAAGACCAAGCTGCTTTTGAATGGAGCTGAAAAGAGTTTTCTTATGGCTAGAGGGAATGAGAGAAGTAAGAGTATAGTGGAAAAGAAGGCAATGCTGCCACTCAGTGGCAATGTTGAGTACCTCTTGCATGATATTGCACATGGGGTAGCTGTGTTGGCCATTTAGTAAATTCAAACAAAACCCCACCAAACAGTGATACCTTTATTGGACAACTGAAATACACAATATACTTGTTGCAAGCTTTCAAAGCTCTACTGGCTTCTTCGTCAGGCAAGACGTTGCATACCAAACAAGAGAAAAATTAGAAATGTTAGTAAGATGCCTGCATTTTGTTGTTTCTGTCCTTAGCTAAGATGGTATGGGGAGGGTATCTTTAGTAGGCTGGCCCCTCCTCTTCAAGCAACAATATGAACACATGAAATGGAACAACCAGGTTCCATAAACCTGGCATAAGTCAGTGATGTAGACTCAGGTCAATTGACTCAGACTCAAGTCACTTCAATGACTTGACTTGGACTCAACTATAAATGACACATTGACTTGACTCGACCAGACTCACACCTTATTTCTAGCAACCAACTTGCTGGTCTAACTTCATGCAGAAACAGCAAATTCATCAGGCAATGGGCTTGAAGGGGTTGAGGACTATTCAGTAGCCTGTCCCCGGAGCAGTAACTTTAAGTTATGAATCCATAACTACAATAACTGCAATAACTGAATGTCAACCCTATTAATAACAGATTGGCTGCTTCATTATCTGACAGGGAGGTCCCTACCATTAGGCAGAGTGAACCAGTTGTCTTTGGTAGCCATTACAAAGAATGGGACAGCACTTTCCCTATCCATTCTTCACAGGTCTCTCTCTAGCCTTCCTTCTTCCATGGAGAACTGAGCTGACAGGGCTATTTGCCTGGTTCCACACTCCTCTTCAAATTAACCTGCTACCCTCCAGGGATGTCGCCCCCATAGCTAATAAAGGAGTAAAAATTTAACTATGATCCTTGTGGGCTTCTGGATGTAAGCCTGAAGGCAGGGAACCATCCAATTAAAAAGATTGTATGTACAGCGCTGTTTAAATTTACAGCGCTTTATAAATAAAGGTTAATAATAATAATAACTGCAGGAACTGGCATCCTTTTGCCTCAGGAAGCAAAATATCTTGGGTTGGCCCAGTGATCTTGGGCACCATGCATGGTGGTGCAAGTTGGAGGAAGGCCAAAGGTAGATTCTGGAGGGCCAGATGTGGTCCAGAGGCAGAAATGAGATGAGCCAGGAACTACGAAAGTGGCTTCCGTATGTGCATGGTGCCTTCCACTACTAAGGTGAGCTTGTTTTACCTTGCTGCAGTACACTGAATGGCCACTAGGTGTCTCTCTGTATTGCATGAAATAATCTCATGATTTGTGAATTCAACTTTGTCAAGAAGGAAGGAGCTGCTTTGGGAAATGTGTGTTTAGTATTCTAATTTCACTCCTGTTTGTTGTCGTTTTTAACCACCTTCAAATAGATCCCGATTCCTGGCGACTCTGTGGATATTTCTAAGACGCCCTATCCTCCCCTGCTCTGCTTAGGTCTAGCAAATTCATACTTGTGACCTCCTTTATAGAATCCATCCATGCATCATGCAGCCTTCCTCTCTTTCTACATTCCTCCTTCTCTCCTAGAATTACTGTTTTTTTCCTTCTCATGATGTGGCCAAAGTACGACAGCCTCAATTTAGTCATCTTGGCTTCCAGGGAGAGTTCAGGTTTGATCTCCTCCAGAACCCATTTGTTTGTCTTTTTGGCTGTCCACGGGATCCTCAGCACTTTTCTCCAGCATCAGGTCTCAGAGCTGACTTTCTATTTATCCAAGTTCTTCACAGTTCTGACACTGATACATGGTGATGGGGAATACAATGGCTTGTACCATTCTAACTTTGGAGCTCAGCTGTATATCTTTATTCTTTAGGATCTTTTCTAGGTCTTTCATAGCTGCCCTTCCCAGTCCTAATCTTCTTCTGACTTCTTGACTGCAGTCCCCATTCTGCTCACTGTTTGACCCAAAGTATAGGACTTTTTTTTTACTATTTCAGTTTCCTCATTGTCTAGGTTGATTTTGTACAGCTGCTCTGTGGTCATTATTTTTGTTTTCTCTGTGTTCAACAGTAAGCCTGCCTTTGCGCTTTCTTTCTTGATCTTCCTTAGTAGTTGTTCCAGGTCTGTGATGTTTTCTGCTAGTAGTACGGTGTCTTCTGCTGTTGGACTGGGCAATTTGTCTATCAACTTTCATAGCCAAGAGTTAGTAAAGCACAGACTATGTTCTCAGGCACCTCAGGCAGGGCCAACATTTTTATGCACTTTCTATGCACTTCCAGTGTTCAGTGGCACTGCAAATGCAACTCTGCTTCTGCAACCTTTAATTGAAGGCAGAGGTTCCACATAACAAACCCAAATGTTCAACTGCTGTTGTAGAGAGATGTACATAAGACACCAACAGGATTCCAGCCATAGTATAAATTTTATTATAAACTGAAAACTATCAACATCAAAACAAGAGCAATTTTGGACAGAGCACGAAGGGGAAGAGGAGCACAATCAGAATCAGGAGCTGGTAGTTCTGTCCGAATGGCGAGATCGTCCACCCCTTCGGGTATAAATGGTTTTCCTTCAGTAGCTGTGGCTTTTTGAATCCAGTCCAGGTATCTGACGACGATGGTGTAAACAGCTGGGCTCCCCTCTGCTTCACAGCCTTCTCCCATGCTGGCAATGCCAACCACAAACCATTTCAAGTTGCTTCCATATGTGCAGACCAAAGGATTCCCACTCTCATCCTGGGAAAGACAAGGCGGGTGGGGGAAATGGGTCAAAGCACCGACCTCATAATGTGGTGGGAGGCCTGTGCCCCGTTCCTGATGAAGCTGCGGGGCTGATCCCCCAAAATTGGACCACCAAGATTCCTATTCAGCTGAGTTCCTTCCTTCCTTCCCTCCCTCCTTTCCTTTCCTTTCCTTTCCTTTCTCCCTTCCTTCTTGCCTCCCTCCCTCCCTCCCTTTCTTGTCTGCCTGCCTGCCTGCCTGCCTGCCTGCCTGCCTGCCTGCCTGCCTGCCTGCCTGCCTGCCTGCCTGCCTTCCTTCCTTCCTTCCTTCCTTCCTTCCTTTCTGGTGCCCTGGTGGCACAGTGGCTGTACTGCAGCCACTCTCAAACCACAAGGTTGTGAGTTCAATACCAGCCAGGGGCTCAGGGTCGACTCATCCTGGCATCCTTCTGTAGGTCACTAAAATGAGGACCCAGCTTGTTGGGGACAATTGGCTTACACATTGTAAACCTCTTTGGGAGGGCTTAAGTGCACTGATAAGCGGTATAGAAATGTACTTGCTATTGCTATCCCTCCCTCCCTGCCTCTTTATATCCCACATATATCAGAGGATTTCAGTACAATAAAATCAATTTAGGACCGTGTATAAAAGATGCCAGTGGCTGGAATTCATGATTGCAATTATGAATACATAAGTTAGAGTTATACATCCATAACTGTATACATTCACAATTCTGATGTATTCAGTACTGTAGGGAAGATGGAGGGATTGCGAAAGCCTCCCAGCTCTGATTTACTAGGCGGCAGCTGCTGTGAGTGACAGGGGTCTTTTCTCCTGTCAGTCAAGATGCAGCAGACTGTTTCTCTCACCCCCCACTTCTGCCAGCGATATCCAGTGCGATGAGGAATTCCAACTGGGATCTTGTTTCTGACTGTTGCACCAGAAATCATGCATCTCTGTGTGGGAAGTGGGTGGGAACTTCAGTTGGCTGCATCCTTGTTGACAGGAGAACAGACCCTGTCGCTTGCAGTGACTGCTGCCCAGTAAGTCAGGATTGGGGAGGGCTAGGCACTGAGACACTACTTAGATATATAACTAAGGTAGTTGCATAGTAGGTAATACCATAAATAAGTAATCTAGAATTGTTGTTGTTGTGTGCCTTCAAGTTGTTTACAACAACTCTTAAGACAAACTTATCACAAAGTTTTCTGGGGTGGGGAGTGTGTGACTTACCCGAGGTCACCCAGTGGCTTTTCATGGCTAAGCAGGGAATTGAACCCTGATCTCCAGAGTTGTAGTTCAAAGCACCACACTATGCTGGCTCAGCCAATAATTTTAAAAGATTAAACATATGTGTAATTATTTATCATCGAGACAGCATTGCACTACAACTCTGGAGACCAGGGTTCAATTCCCCTCTAAGCCATGGAAACCCGCTGAGTGACCCTGGGCAAGTCACACTCTCTCAGCCTCAGAGGATGGCAATGACAAACCCCCTCTGAAGAAACTTGCCAAGAAAATCCTGTAATAGGATAACCTTAAGTCAGGAATGACTTGAAGGCACACACAACAACAATCATTCATCATTCAAAACCAGATTATTTAAAACTATTTCAACTAATGCCAACCCGAACACATGTGAAAATTGTATAAAACCAATTAGGCCCTGAAGCCTTTAATAAAAAAAGGCTTGTATGGACTTGGTGGAGGGGCACCAGTCAGGCCTCTGAAAGGAAGGGTATTCCATAAACAAGGTGCCAGAGCGGAGAAGGCCCTGGTCTCCCATGTCCTCCCACAATGCATTGTCCCGACTGGTGGAATGAGAGGAAGACTCCTCCAAAAGACCTTAAAATTGCACATTCCTTAGGAACAAGCATTCTCTCCCCTTGTTGAGTTGTGTGCTGACATCTTGGATTGCAGGTATCTTGGGGAAGGGACCCAAGTCAGAGCTGGGTGATTCACACTGAGGGAGCTATATAAACACAGGGACACAAAACATGGTTTCAGGAAGGATTCCCCCCCTAGCCCTAACAGGAGAGATTGTGTTTTTGATTGTGTCTTCCTGCATGGCAGAATGGGGATGGACTTGCTGGCCCTTGAGGTTTTTTCCAACTCTTTGATTCCATGAAAATGAAACTGGAACTTAGAGCCTGCAAAGTAGTTGCTCTGCTCCCATACTATGGTTCCAATAAAGAATCTAGGCCTTGAATTCAAAATGAGAATTGAGCATTCTTACAACAACTGTATTACCTACGTATCTGTATACCTAGGGGCTGCTGTGATGTTACTACAGAGGGGAATCTGGTGTATGATGGTGAAATGACTAATGTGACATGGCTTAATGAACACTGGGCATCAATGTTCATATAGGAGCTCTTCAATGTGGCATCTGGACCTTGACTACAGAGTACTTGAGCAGAGCAGGAGCACCCAATGCACATTGGCAGTGTGCAATGCACACTAGAAGTGTCAAAGATGCATTAGAACTGCCTGGTGTGAATTGGAGCACTCTTCCTGATGCCTTGGCATGGATCTTCACAATCTTCTAACATGGTTTTCCTTGCAATATAGCTAAGGATTTGCAAAGTTACTCAGTGCAGACCATGATGTAGAATCTTGGCCTATGATTATAATCAGTGCAAATCAAATGGGTAGAAAGGCAGCAAAGAAAATGAGAGAGAGAAAGAGGACATAGGAGGAAGGTCTGCCTGGGTGGGAAACACAAGCAAAGAAAGGTATAAAATTCTGACATTATGGGTTTACAAAGCAAAGTTACTGAATACCAGCATCAAATATGCCATCATATTTCTGACTCACATGTATGGTTGTGAAAGCTGGACAGTGAAGAAACCTGATAGGAAGACAATCAACTCATTTGAAATGTGGTGCTGGAGAAGAGTTCTATGGATACTGTGGACTGCCAAAAAGACCAATAAATGGGTCCCAGAGCAAATCTAGGCTGAACTCTCTCTAGATGCCAAGATGACTAAACTGGGTCTGTTCTATTTTGGACACCTTGTGAAACAATTTGACTCAGTGGAAGAGACAATGATACTCAGTAAAATTGAAAGCAATGGGAAATGAGGAAGACCACAGTACATGTGGATGGACTCCATCAAGGAAAGAACGGCTGCCCTGAGTTTGTAAGACTTGGGAAGGCTGTTGAGGCCCAGGGCTCAGGGAGATCTCTCTCATTCGTAGTTTTGCCATACATCAAAGCCAACCTGAGGGCAATTTACAAAGAGCAAATGAAGTCTGAATTCTAATTAAAATGGGATGGACACACCATGAGATGAGATGACTCTCTGAAAAATATGATAATGCTTGGTGAGGCGGAAGGTAGTAGGAAAAGAGGGAGACTGGCTGGGTGGGAAACACACAAGGGGATTAATTCAGTCAATGAAGCCATGGCTGTCCTGGGTTTGCAAGACCTGAGCAACTTTGCTGATAAATAGAACTCTTGGAGGACTCTCATTCATAGGGTCACCATAAGTTGAAGAATGCGCATAACAGCAACAATCTGAAATATGACGCAGATCAGGTTTGCCTCTGTATGCTGAATCAGGGCTTTTTCTAGCCCAACAGCATCCTAAAACATCACCTGTAACATCCTGGGAGCAGTGGAGTGAAATGTCGACAGGCATGGGATGCTACAGAAAAGATTAATTCCATGGGCATGTTTCATCCTTCTCCTCTCACCCAACTCCAGCCCCACTGTACCTGGCAGGTCCCTTTGGTGTCTTCTTCAGAGATGGTGCACAACATGTTCTCAGTCAGGCTGTGGATATTTTCGGCACACGCTTTTGTGCCAATTAGGGTCATTTCTGTTTTGTGCATCTGCATGGCTGGATGTTCCTTATTCGTGTCTGTTGGTTCTGAAGAAAGGGAAAGAGTTGAGGAGCAGTTCTGAAATGATGGCCAAAAAGAATCTCACAAGCTTTCCATGCTGTGTCTCAAACACTATCCTACGATTAGAAGCATGTTCACTTCATGCAACTGAGAAAGTAGACCAAGTCTACGAAAGCTTATATTACAATGTCTTTTGCACATTAGGGCACATTACTCTGTTTCCCATACTACATTCTAATATTCATTCATATGATTATCCACTCTCCTTGGCTATAGGCAACAGCTTTCTTGTAGGCGGAGTTAGGGCACAGGGTCTGCATGCTGCTTTTTGCGACTCCTTTTTGTGCTCTTCGGAGGCTGGATCAGGGCTGCGCTGTGAGGTTGCTGCGGCCCCAATCCAGCCAGTAAAGAGGCGGCTGCATGCAGCCCATCTGTACAGCCCCTTTGTCCCTAAATGACCATTGTTAAAACTGTACTTGCTACCGCATCTCCATTCCCACAAGATTTTGAACCTGAATTGACGTTCTTACACACAGATGACTTAGGAGTTTATTGCATGGGGGAAATCCTGTGCAAAAATGGGATTTAAAAGCTGGAAAAACCTGCAAAAGTGGGTTGATTTTCACACATGTTTTTGTTAAACTGGAGTTACCCCAAATGGAAAGTCGAGAAAAGCCACTCCTTTTTACTTTTGGGATTTTCCAAAAGTAAAAAAGAGCTGCTTTTGTCTGCTTTCTATTCGAGTTAACACCACTTTAACAATGATGTCATGTGCAGTGTTAGTTGGGAATATCAGTGTGCAAAGGGATCTTGTAGCACCTTCGAGAGTAACTGTGTGAAAGAAGTTGTAGCATGAGATTTTGTGGACTTGGTCTACTCTTTCACTCCATGGATCTGAGGATGTCTGTGTGTGTCACGGGCCTTGAAGTCATTTCTGGCTTATGGCAACCCTAAGGTGATCCTTAGGGTTTTCTTGGCAAGATTTGTTCAGAGGAGGTTTGTTCTAAGGCTGAGAGCATGCGACTTGCCTAAGGTCACCCACTAGAAAATACAATAATGCTAAGAAAGGTGTAAGGCAGTAGAAAGTGAGGAAGACTGCACACCAGATAGATAGGGTCAACCTGGGAGGTCATGAGTATGAATTGACCGGTCTTAAGTAGAGCAGTGGAGGACAAGGAGTCTTGGAGATGTCTCATCCACAGGGTCACCATGAGCTGAGGCTGACTCAAGGACAGCTAACAACGACTACTGGTCAGCCATATGGGCTGAAATTTCCCCACCCCAGATCTAGGCTATAAAAGGCCATACCAGAGGTAGGTTTCCATGTGGCCACCCAACAGTCTTGCCAAATGCTGAGGTCATTCAGCAAGGGAAGGCAGATGGGGGACATGTCTTTGGTGAAGTCTATGGGAGTGTCCAAGAGGATCAAAGCAATGTCGCTGTGCAGGTTTTCGCCATTGAAGTCCTGGTGGATGATGACCCGGTCCAGCTTCCTTTCCTCTGAACTGCCCCCAGGCAAGTTGACCACGACATAGAGTTCGAAAGTCCTTGGGAACAAAGACAAAGGAGGTTTTGAAACAGCGTTCCTCACAACTGCTGGTAGTGCTTTTTAAAACGAGTCTTCAGTTCCTCTTCCATGCTATGGAATCCTGAGATTTGTAGCTTGTTGTAGCACCAGAGCTCTCAGACAGAGGAGGCTAAATAATTCACAAAACTACCAATTCCAGGATTCCATAGTGTTGAGCCAAGGAAGTGAAACTGCCTTATTTCTGCAGTGCAGAGGACTCCTAGAACGTGTGTGGGCAAGCAGCATCAAAGTATGGTTAAGATGGGGAAAAGTTATTAATGAGGAAGAACAGACAAAGGAGGAGATGAAGCAGTTTGCTTTTGCCTGAGCCTCTTGGGAAGGGCAAGATTCTGCCCCTCCCCTCCTTCCTACTGACTTAATGGAGTACAAACTACTCTTGTATTTTGAACTCAGTTTGCAGCAAGTAAAGTAAGCTGAGGACAATGCTGTTGTATTTAATGTGACTTGAGCATCCATGGGTTTTGGTATCCCCAGGGTGATAGTGGTGGTGGTCCTGAAACCAAACCCCAGCAGATACTAAGAGCCCACTGTACATACATCATGAGATCTCTTGGAGACGGGACACAAGTCTAGACACAAAATTCATTTATGTTTCATATACACATCTAATGTTTGGCATAGCTTCCTGATCATACAGGAGTACCCCTTATCCAAAAAGCTTGGAACCACAAGGGTTTGGGATTCTGCAACATTTACATACACATAAGGAAGCATTTACTGTATGTTTCATATACGCTGTGTAAACATAGCCTGAAGGTAAATTTATACAATATTTCAAATCCTTTTGTGCATGAAAACAAAGTTTGTGTACATGGAATAGTCAGAAAGCAAAGGGGTCACTATCTCCCAACTACCCTGAAAAATGTTTGGATGTTTCAGAGCATTTTGGAGCGTGGAATTCCAAATAAGGGAGACTTGACCTGTAAAACATCCCAGTAAGAAGTTCTCCTGCTTACCCATTAAAAGCCTGCTGGGGAAAAAGGGTTTTGCTTGCTAGCAAAAGAAAAACAGGGAGCAGGGCAGCCTAGTCTCCTGTGGAAGAGAGTCTCAGAGGTTGGGAACAGCCACCGAGAAGGCTCTATCTCTCATGTCCTCAAAATGTGAGCCTTCTCGGTGGCTGTTCCCAACCTCTGAGACTCTCTTCTGCTGAAGATCTTGTAGATCTGTATGGCGAGATATAGTCTTCCAGATAGTCGGGACCTAAGCTGTATAGGTTGCATATTTGTAAGTGCCAAAGAAGATTCTGGCTACCCTCTTTAAAGCAACCCACTTTTCTAACAAGACAACTTCTTGCCCACATCAAGGAGTGCTCCAGAGTGCCCCTGAAATACTCACATGTCTACCAGGAAGCAGTGAGCAGCAGACAGGATCCACCAGTTACTCAGGATGGCCCCTCCGCAGACATGTTTGCCTTCAGCTTGGATGCTGACCTGCCAGGGAAGGGTCTCCAAAGCTGTCACCGGCGTTCCTTCTTGGGCACGTGGCAGCGTCCACGAAGTGGCTTTGAATTCAGGGCCCAGACCGCATGAAGAAATCGGAGAAGTCAGCAAGGGCGGCTTCTCTATCAAGAAACGGTAGAATAAATTTGCTCACTCTCACTTGGTGTCATTTTACATGTTTAAGAAAATGTGGCTGGTCTAGTTAGAATGCTTTGGCCAAAGACCACAGGAATGGAAAATTTACTTTTAAAACTATACCTTCTTTTTAAAAAAGTTGTATATCTTGGCATATGATGCAGTCAAACTCAGTAGGTACTTCTTTCTCTTGGGGAAATTACAGTCTATGACAGCATAAGCTTTCATAGACTGTGTCTACTTTATCTGTCTTATGGCACTTCCTTTCAGTCAGTTTCAAAGGTGCTACAAGATCCCTTTGCATACTGATATTCCAGACTAACACAGCTATGTCTCTGGAGTTCTTCAGTCTGGACACTGCTCCTGTTCATACAACCAAGGATTGCCTTGGCTTTTTTTGGCTGCCGTATCACACTGTTGACTCATATTTATCTTATGATCGAGATGCACAATGTTGCTCAGTGCCTGAATTTTTAGTCCATTCCTGAACCCTACACCCAGCATGGCCAATGACCAAGGTCCCCCAAAGTCAGAGTTGGCCTTTGAGCTGATTTCTTTCTTTAGACTGCACCAAGACTGTTGCCATTTTGGGGGGCCTGGAACAAGGGCAAAGGCTTTTCACCTACCTGGACTGGAGAATCTCAATAACATTAGATACAGGAGCAGAAATGGTGGCATTTTAACCTTGTTCTAAAGAGGTTCCCTGTCTTCATGCTGCAAAAAGCAACCCCTTGAGCCCACCTTGCATGGACTAAAACCAATCACTTTGCCTAGAAGATGGATTGCCCACAACCCCACATTGCTACCCTCCCATGTGACATCACTTACCTTCCTGTTCACCTGTGCTGAGATCACAATGGAATTCTGGGCCGCCCCCAGCAACCAGCTCAGTCCTTGGTGGCTCTTTGTGTCAGTCCTTCTGGCTCCTGTTAAATTCCAACGCTTGGGAAAACATGATGGTTTGGGAGAGGAACCCCAAGAATCCAAGAAGGGTCCAGGATGAGGACTATAGCATGATGGGATGTATAAACTAGTGCTTCTGTTGCTTTTCTGGACTTCATATGGGCACAGAAGAAGGCATCCCAGCAGATTTCAGTCCTTAGACAGGCAGAGAGAGAGAGAGAGAGAGCGAGAGAGAGAGAGAGAGAGACTTGAACGTTTATTTTTTAAAAAACCCCAAAGCAAACGTTGATTTTGCCATTTTATATTAAGGGACACATTTTTACTATGCCATTGTATCTAATGGGGCTTCAGCGCCCACAGGTTTTGGTATCCATGGGGGGGGGGCTCTTGGAATCAAACGCCAGTGGATACCAAGGGCCCACTGTATTCAGATTAGAAATATATTGGCCGCCTCCTATGATGAATAGTTTTCTAAGTCTTTTATATAAAGGGTTCTCTATAAACCATTTGCTCCGCCAATGGATGCTGTAGTGTGGTGTAGTGGTTTGAATGGTGGTGTAGATTGAATGTTGGTCTAGGATTCTTGGAGCCCTGGGTTCAAATCTTTTCTCACCCACAAATCCCCACTGGATGACCTTGGGCAAATGACATTCTTTCAGCCTCAAGGAAAGGCAATGGCAAACCTTCTCTCAATAAACCTTGCTAAGGAGTTTATCACACAAAGGAGACTGGGAGTTTATCACGTGAATATCTCGGAAAAATCGTGTAATTACGCAAAATGATTTCACACAATGTCGCACAAAACCTGCCATTAAAGTGGTCACAAAGAAGCATTAATGCACCTCTTTTTACTTTCAGGATTTCAGCAACAATGCATTTCCAGTATCACTTTATTTGAGCAATTGTATGTGATAATCATTTGTGCAATTACCCACCATTTCCACTTTATTTGTGGCATGCTTTGTATGCGCTTTAATCTCTCTTTAATGCTGAAATTAGCCCCAGGGTGATAAACTCCTAAGAAAGAGAGGGTTACCATAAACTGGAGCCGGCTTGAAGGCACTTAAGAACAAGAAGAAAAGGTGAGAAATGAGGCATATTTTTCTTCAAATAAGTCCTACTTATTTAATTGGAGCTTATCCCTCAGTATGTGCATCCGAGATTACTAAGGAAAGGTAAAGAAGTAAAAAAGCAGGCTTACTGCTGAACATCAGGAAAGCAAAAATAATGACCATGGAGGATTTACATAAATTCAACCTAGAAAACAAAGAACTTGAAATAAAGATTTCCTATACTTCTTGGATCAATTATTGATCAGAACAGAGAATGCAATCAAGAAATCGGGGGGAGGGGGGAGTATTAGGGCAACTATGAAAGAATTAGACAAAGTCCTAAAATGCAAAGTCACACTCTCTCAGCCTCAGAGGATTGAGAGAGAGAAAGAGAGAGAGAGAAATTTGATCATGATAACCAACATGACAGGATCTGCAGGGAGAATCAAGCACAGAAAAATGGAACAGCAGCAACAGGTGACCTGCAAGAGGTGTAAGTTCTTTTTTCAGACTATCTATCATCACAACACAGCTATTATTATGACAGATCTTACACAAAAGTGGATTCCTCCTACAGATGTTATTTTAACTACAAAAAGAGAATGGGAGAGCAAAGAACACCCTGATCTAGGTCAACTTTCAGAGAAGGCTCCTGCAAATCCTTCTTTAAAGCCACTTAAGGAGTAAATTGAAAAGTCCCCCAGAGAAATCAATGATTAAGAGTACAGAACCAATTTAGGGAGGGAAATGGGGTGTCCAGGCTCTATAACATCTCACCTCCTAACCACCTCTTCCTTATGTCTTACGACTTTGGAACAAAGGCCAGCATCCTGTTGGTGACATACGTAGGCAAAGTTCTGTCCTGCATGTTCAGTTATATTTTTCAGCAATGCCTGGCAGTTGGATGTAGCTGACAACAGTGTAAATGGGGTTTTGCATGTGGGAATATTGTGCATGCAGGAGTGCATTAAAGTACCTTGATGCATTGCCCTTGTGCATTGTGGGCTGCACTTCCGAACTGGTTGTACACCATCTGCGTTGACCATTGACCCACATATGTTGCCCTTCATTGGTATTCATGTAACTCCATTGCCAGATATTGGTAACTGGTCATTTTCTTCTCCAAGGAAGCCATGATTATTTTTAGCAGTTTTCTTCTCAGAGTGAGGAAACCTTTGGAAGTGGTGCAGTTTTTATGCAGTTTATAGCTATGCAGAGGACTATAGAGTGGGCCTTTGGTATCCTCTGGGATTTGGTTCCAGGACTCCCCATGGATATCAAAATCCATGGACGCTCAAGTCCCATTAAATACAGTGGGGTAGTAAAACAATGCCAAAAGCCAGGTTTGCTTTTGGAATTTATATTCATAGAATCATAGATAAAAATATATATGTTTTCAAGCAGTGGGTGGTGGAATCCACGGATAAAAAATCCACGGATACAGAGGGTGAACTGCCAGGGCAGTTAAAGCGGTGCCAAACTGGCTTATTTCTCCATTGTGGATGCAGCCATAGTTTCCTTTGTGTAGGATCTTGGCCAAGATTTTCCTCGTAACTACAGCAGAATAGATACTAACACCAATGTGTAGTGCCTCTATGAACCACAAACAATCCAGTGAAGGTGCTTGAGAACTAGACAGCTATGATAAACATGGACAGGACCTTGATTGAGACAGAACGTCCACAGAACGTCCACCGCCTTTGGCACTACAGCAATGTTTCACACAACCTTGCCCAGTTGCATCTGATTGTTGGGCATCAAAAGATCATGACAACTCACATGGATCTTTTGTAATGCTCTGCAAAATAATCTGATGTTAACACTTTAAGAGAAAGGATTTTCACTGAGTTTTACAGGCTTTCAGATGTCATCATCCTCAACTTGTAACCCTTGCTTTTTTCCCCTCCTTCCCTCCTCTGCTAAAGAGAAAGAGACCAAAGCATTGGATCCCGCTTTCTTCTTGCTAGCATGAGGAAGTGTCTGCAGTTGCTTGGAAGCTGCAATCCTGTTGTACGCTTACTCAGGAGACATCCTAGAGCTGTGAAGGCTTGGGAGATGGGATGGAAAAATTGGGAGAGAGCCCTTACTTTACCCAATATTTTCTCCAGGGATTCTAACATCAACCCTATGACTCTAACATCCGTTTTCCCCCCTCTTCTTCTTCTGGATTATTTTTTACACTTTTGTCTGATGAAGAGGAAGAGCAATTGGGGCTTCGAAAGCTTGTGTGATGCATTTTGTAGATTTTTGGTTGGCTCAACAAAGGCATCACTGTTTTGTGGATTTGGGCTGCTGTTGTACAGTCAACCTTCTGTATCGAGGGATTTTTTTATCCATGGATTCAAGCATCCACTGCTTGAAAATATTTTGAAAACGTATACATTCCAAAAAGCGAACCTTGATTTTGCCATTTTATCTAAGAGACACCATTTTACTATGCCATTGTATTTAATGGGACTTGAGCATCCACAGATTTTGTTATCCAAGGGGGATCCTGGAAACAAACCCCAGTGGATACCAAGACCCCATCGTATGTTACTGCACATCCAACATGGGTACTCCAAATATGTTTTCTGGATCTGAAGATACTGTATTTTGGCCACAACAGGGGAAACCTAAAGAAGACGGGCTTAACTCTTTGAGGTTTCTACTCCAACAAAGGCTGTATCTGCCCTGCAAAAATAATGCAGTTTGCACAATAAGGCACTTTAACTGCATGTATCAATGCTATGGAATTCTGGGATTTGTAGTTTGGTGGGATACCAGAGCACACTGAAAGAGAAGGCTAAATAGCTCACAAAACTACAAATCTCAGATTTCTATTGCATTGCCCAGTGGTGGTTAAAGTGGTGTCAAACTGCTTTATTTCTGCAGTGCGGATAAGGTCAAAGGTAAAACCATTTTAAAAAAAATTGAGACCACATTTGGTTTTTTTTACCAAAACAACTCCTAAAGGTTTTTCCAGATGCGACAGTACAGAAGCATCTTGAGAAATTCAATGTTCTCTGCCTATGGAGGGTGTGGGTTACTTTTTCTGTTGTTAATGGCAAACCTCCTCTGAACAAATCTTGCCATGATAACCCTATGATAGCTTCACTTTAGGGTTGCCATAAGTTGGAAATGACTTGAAGGCACACAACAACAAAAGGAAGTTCACACTTTATTACCCGGATTTTACGGCTCTTTTGTCTCATGACATCTACATGGTCAGAGGGTAGTGGCCTGCGCTTGCATTGACATCCCTCCAATCCTAACAACAACAAAAAATCATTTTGACCAAATGTAGGCCTGGGACTAATGTGGTCATTTTTAACACATTTGCCTGACAAAGAAGCCAGTGGAGCTTGAAAAATGGGAAGCCAAAGGTTTTCATGGCCGGCATCCATAGTTCTTTGTGAGTTTTTCATGCTATGTGGCCATGTTCTAGAAGAGTTTGTTTCTAACATTTCGCCAGCATCTTTGGCTAGCATCTTCAGAGATTGCTGACATGGAAGTAAGTGGTATATATTAAGGGAGCCAGATGTGTTGCAGAATGGTATGTCATACTTGGCTTGATGTTTGGGGTGGTGTCCTCATTCTCTCAGATTTTCCAGAATCTAGGGTTTTGGCCAGAGAGTCTCATTAGTTCATTCGTCTCATTCAAGCCTGTTCCACTTCTGTCCTCTTGATTTACCTTTCACTGAGCTTGAGTTTATACAAAGGAGATACATTGGTGATACAAGTGTTTTATTCCAGGGCAGTGGTTTCCAAACTTTGGTCCTCCAGGTCAGGGGTTGGCAACCCCCGGCCCACAGGCCGGATGTGGCCCACAGAGGTGGCAGGACCGGCCCCAGCCCGGTCCTGCCACCACCGCCTCCGCCTCCTCCTCCACCACCACCACCACCTGGGCCGCGCGACCGGGCTGCCCTCCTCCTCCTCCTCCACCACGCGGAGGAGGAAGAGGAGGGCCGCGCGGCCTGGGGCAGAGGAGGCAAAGGGGGAAGCCCCGCGCTGCCCTCCCCGCGCGGGCCCACGCCACCCTCCCTGCCTCCCAGCACCGCCCACCCCCTTCTCCTCTGCCTCCTCCGCCCCGCCCCCAGGCCACGCAGCGCATGGAGGAGGGGGAGGAGGAAGAGGAGGAGGGGGAGGGGGAGAAGAAAGAAGAGGAGGAAGAGGAGGAGGGGGGAGCAGAAGGAGCAGAAGGAGGAGGAAGAGGAAGAGGAGGAGCAGAAGGAGGAGGTGGTGAGGGGCCAGAGGCCTCAAGGTTTTTTAAATTTTTATTTTGGGTGCTTTTAATACTAACAAGTCTCCCTTGTTTTGACAGTGATAGTGTGATGATGATGATGATATGAGTCAGCTTGAGAGGCATGCAGGCACTTTTTCTTAAGCCGAGAGAGTGTCACCTTCCAAAGTGTGTTTTGGGTGCTTTTAATGCTAACAAGACTCCCTTGTTTTGACAGTGATAGTGTGATGATGATGATGATGATGATGATATGAGTCAGCTTGAGAGGCATGCAGGCACTGTTTCTGAAGCCAAGAGAGTGTGACTTTCCAAAGTGCCTTTTCTGTGTGTTTTTGGTTCTTTAATGGTGATATTGATATCAGAAAGCCTCTGAGGCAAGGCCAATGTAAATTGCTGTGATTTTTACAAACTCATGCGCAGTGAAGAAAAACCACAGTCCCTTGACCAAGTACACACTTCTGAGAAGTACACTTGGTGCAAGAATGGTGATACCACCTTGAAATGTTCAATATGCATAGCCATGTGAACCCATGTTCAGTGTGAAACCCAAAGAGTTTGGTTATGCAATAAGCCTCTGAAATATCCAAGAGATTGCCATGTTAAGTAAAGCCATGTTCAATGCTGAAATGTGCTGTTTGGAATGGGGGCAGGGGGGGTTGGCCAGAAAGGGAAGTCCATTTCTGCCATCTGTCTAGGAATAATGCCCAAATGTCCTCCATTTTGATCATGCCTAAGAAACATGCATTTATATTACCATTTTTTAAAAATCATCAAATTTTGGCATGTCCTCCATTTTTTAAAAATGTGTCCTACATTTGAAAATGTTGTCCTATATTATTTAATTATTTAATTATTATCCCCCCCCCCCCCCCCGGTTGTCTGCTAGCTGGGGCATCTGGGAAGTGAAGTCCAAGACATCTGTAGGATCAGTTTGGGAACCACTACTTGAGGAGCTCTGCAGAGTAAAGAGTTGCCTATAGGAAACAAGAAGGATCAGGGATTTTAAAATCAAACTTATTTCTGGATCCCAAGGAGGAGCTATCTAGAAAACCAAGTGGTAAAAGAAAGTTCAGTGTATGCGGATGCATTAACTTGCTCTTATTTCTTCCCCTTGACAATGCAAATTCCTTAGACTGTGGTTTTGACTGTATCTGACCCTGTTTACTCTCTGACAGCTCAATTTTACCTTTGAACAACCTGAAAATTGAGGGGAGAAGGGCTGCGCTTAAACAGTTTTTATTGTTTCATCAAAAAGGTTGTAGAATCGTAGAGTTGGAAGAGACCCCAAGGGCCATCCAGTCCAACCCCATTCTGCCATGCAGGAACTCTCAATCAAAGCACCCCGACAGATGGCCATCCAGCCTCTGTTTAAAGATCTCTAAGGAAGGCGACTCCACCACACTATGAGGGAGTGTGTTCCACTGTCAAACAGCCCTTACTCTCAGGAAGTTCTTCCTAATGTTGAGGTGGAACTCTTTTCCTGGAGCTTGCATCCATTGTTCCTTGGCCTTGTCTCTGGAGCAGCAGAAAACAAGCTTGCTCCCTTCTCAATATGACATCCCTTCAAATATTTAAAGGTCTTGAAACCACGTCCTCCTTTGGGAGCTGGGTACATCTAGCTTGGAAAAAAGAAGGCTGAGAGGTGACATGACAGTCATATTGAAATACATAAAGGGGTTTCATGTAGAAGAGTAAGCTTGTAGGACATAAACCAATTGATTCTAATTACTTATCTCCCCCCCAAAAAAATATTCCAGGTAAACTTTAGGGAGAACTTCTTGTTGGTAAGAGACGTTCAACAGTGGACTGGACTGCCTTGGTGGATGGTGGAGTCTCCTCCTTTAGAGGTCTTTAAACAAACGCTGGATGGCCATCTTTCAGGAGTGCTTGAGCTCTTTCTCTTTCTCAAAGCCCTGGCCTGGCTTAGAGGACCTTGATTAACTTTTCCTCCTGTCCATTGCACAATTTTAGCCAGGACACAATTAATTCTCTGCCGTCCCACTTTTTAAAATGATCCAGATACTTTTCCTTCTCCCATCTTCCCCTTTGCTTTCAGCTTATTGCAATCATTGCAATCTGAGTTCAAAAGGAAAAGTTGTTTGCACTCCAATAACGTAGCAGGGGGCAGAAGAAAGGAGAATGTATTAGTGTTCTCCATAAGCTCAGGCAAAAGCAAACAGCTGCAGACTCTCCTTGCTTGTACGATCTTCCTTGCAGGAGAATGTGTAGTAAGCACATGCATGATTTCAAGCATGTGCTCTAAGAGCATATTTTGTAACATCACACCCCCTCTTGTGTGGAAAATCATGGGCCTCATAGCTTTTGAACAAAGAAAAACATTTGGGGGGCAGGGGGTCTGGAAGAGCAGATGGGAGAAAAGCCAAAATTATGATAAATTAGAAGGTAGCAGCTCCTCAATACTGGAGACATTGGTGGGCTGGAAAGAAGCTTTCCTACTCACTGCCAGCTTTTCAAACAGTTGCTGAAGATAGCTTTATTCAGAGAAGAGAATGGAGATTAATGCTCCAATGGACCTGTACAGAATAGTGTGTTAAAACATCTTAGTGTCTATGACATTCTAGCTGTTGACCTTTAAGTCACTGTTCTGCCATCATGAACAGTAAATTCAAATTCATTCTGAAATTATACAACAACAGTTTGTTAGCAAATTAGATTCTATTCATTTTGGTCCCAAGTCAGATTAGAGATTTATTTCTCACTACCTCAACATCATCAAGATCCCATCTGATCTTGGAAGCTAACCAGGGTCAGCCCTGTTTAGGACTCAGATGGAAGACCACCAATGAATACTAGGCACTGTAGGCTCTACTTCTGAGGAAGCAACTGGCAAAATCACCTATTGAGTATCCCTTGCCTAAGAAAACCCTATGAAATTCATGGGGCCACCATAAGTTGACAGGTGACTTGAAGTTACACACAAACAGATGTCAAATTCATGAAGCAAAAAACTAACAAGAATGTGTTGTCACCACTTATGACTGTTCAGAATGCTCACTCTTCTTATAAGCGTACATTTCAATTTGGCTTTGGGCACAATTCTGATTATCTGCCCCTTGAGGTATCATCCAACTCCACGATGCTATGATATTTGCATGAACTCCTTGGATTCCTTGCATTTTGTTACCTTCCATCCATACTTTTCTATGCAATCCGGTGAAGCATGTTTTCCTTCATGAAATTTTATCTGCTTTAAAATGTGTTGTATTTGCTGCAACACACTAACAAGGAAGCACCTCTTGCAACGCGTACAGAACGTGCCCACGGTGTTGTGACTAAGGGCACCATTTGCCAGGGACTTCCTACAGGGAGGCCAAAAGAGCACGGAAATAAAGAGCTAATGAGTAGGTGTGCTGTAGCAAATGAATACAATGGTCCCTGGTTTACTGAGCATGACCTGTCTGCAAATGGAGATAAATCAAAGGGGTGGGAGGAAGGGAGAGAGGAGGATAATATAAAGGAAAGCGAAACAATTATTTTCTGTTTTCTGATGTGGTTTATTTGAAGGTTTGTTTGAAATAACAGATCTGCCGTCAAATTCAACTTCTGGAAACACCCTCTTTGTGTTAAAAGATGGTGACCGTAAAGCTGAAATTATATTGTTGTTCCTTGGAAACGGGCCTTCCCATGCCCAAGAGGTCTTACTGAGAAGCCGGAGGGGAAAAATTACCCCTCTTCCCAACCGATATGAACCAAGAGGTAAAGGCAGCATGAGCAACGGACTGGCACCATTATTATCCTCCATTCTCCCTTTCACTTCCTTCTCACCCCTGTGGCTGGGAAATTAGAGATAGTGCCGGTTTCCTTGACAGTGAACAAGAGAACAATTCAAAGGGATAATGTTTAACACAATGCGTCCTTGTTACTATAGGAACCAGGCATTCCAAGCAGAATGTTCAGGAGGGTTCGGGGGGAAGGAAGAGTCATGCACTAGAACTTGGCCAATGGCAAACACCAAAATGCATAGCGTGGTGCATCTGTGAACCAGAGGCCCATTCTCCCATCACCAAACTGCAGGGCAGAGTCAGCATGTCCTGAAATGGTCATGCGGACCATGATCCTCCACTGTTTTTGTGTTCTGCAAATCTTTACTCTTGTAGTATGACAGTTGTGCTGCACCTAAGGTAGCCATATTCCAGTCCCTCCTATCCAGGCATCCAATTTGTGCATTATACAAATTATTGTCCTTGTGCTTATTATGTATGTGCATTCTGATTATGCAAATTCAGCACACTGATCATTGCACTTTTTCTACCATTATGTTTCAACCTAAGTACCAGTACCAAGCTAAGAGCTCTTTTAAAATTCTTTCCCCCTGCATCTGGTGTGTAGAGAGGGAGGTTTCCAAGCAGCCCCATTACTCTCTCAAGGCTGTTTGGAAGGGAAGTTGCCTAGCCCTAGGCTCAGGTTGCTGGCACAATCGCCACACAACACAACACAATCTCTGCTTGCCTCCTTTTCCGCCTTCTGGGTCTGTTGGGAAAATGGGATAGACAATGGAAGAATAAGGTGGCAATGTTACCCCTGTGCATTAGCAACCAGAGCCTGTGGGGCTGGATGAGGTTCCTGCCAGTGCCAGTCTTTTTGCACAGTTTTGTTTTTCATCACCACTGCCACACTTTAACCATCAGCCTGCAATGAAGGAGAAATCCAGTCCAGTGGGCTGGGACATTTTTCAGTTCCTTCAATCCAGGATGTTCCTAGTTATCCAAGACAAATGGCAACCCTAGCTGCACCATCCTTTTGCTTAATAACAACACTGTGAAATCAATGGTGTATCTGCCCATGTTCCTGCTTATTGTCCCATTATGCGATGGGGAGTGTACATTGGGTGTTACTGCAATCCCAGGGAAGAAAGAGGGCCACTGAAAGCACTGATCATTAGGTATGCAGCAGCCAAGAATATGCAATCGCATGTGCTACAGTTGTATCTGTGGAATTCTGCTTATGCAACTGTGAATTACAATATGGACATTATGTCATGGCCAAAAAAAGTACAACAACATGTATTAGAAAACTTAATGTGTGCAAAAACTCCAACAGCATCCACCTGTGATGGTGGCTGTTAAGCCTGTGGCCAGTTCACAAAGCAACCCACATCTGTTTGCCAAGGCAGAGCAGATGGAAGTGGGCTGAAAGATGGCAAGGAGATTGATTTACGTAGTGACGTTCCCAGCTGCAGAAAACTTAACAGAGACCTCAATGAGGGAGAGACCTGATCTGTAACTGACTGTGCAGTAGAATTAATATTCCTGGATCTTCAAGCCCTTCCAAGACACTTTGCTGCTTGCAATCCCAGAAGCAACCCCAAGGTTTGGAGTTAACGTATTTGAGGTAATAGCACAACACACCATCTTTTTCATTAGCAGCTTCCAGCCTTTATTGCATTGCATTTGTTAACAGTCTCCTTATCAATCCAGACCAACACTTGGGTCAATAGAAACTGTGATTATTTTACTCTTCCACGTGAGATCAGCACCCATGATCCAGAAATAAAGGAGACCTCTTTGACTCCAATCCTCTCTTTTTCCCTTGAGTGACGGAGGAAGTGAGGGAGAGTCAATTATTTGAAAATTCTTGCATGACACAGATATTTGAGAAAATTACATAAAGCTATCAACGAGTGAAAGATCTCATAAAACTACACACTTTCTTTTTCTGTGCAACATCAATCAAGGCTTGCTGTTGAAGGATTCCCTCAAAGCCAAAAGCTTTCTATTTTCACATTTCTTATCAGAAATGGTTATTTCAGGAGGGAAGCTACAGAAACACTTGTAACTTGCAAGCCTTCATCCAAAACTACTTTAGCTGTTTAGATGTGGCCCTCCTGCTGTTGTTGGGATTGCAGCTCCCAACATTCCACATCAGTGGTGGTACTGATCAGGGATAATGGGACATGAAGTCCAACAACATTTGGTGAGTCACATGATTCCCATCCCTGCTCTAGCCAAAACAAACTACTATAAGCATGAACGTAAGCTGTGGCCACACTCCTGAAGAGTGAAAGATATGAACATGTTTGTAAATAGGCTCTAGCGTTGCTTTGTAAGTGAAGAAGTTGGAGAAGAGTGTATATATGTAATTATTTTATTTTGCTCTAATTTCTTGCGTATTTTGGTTTCATCTCATAATCATTTAAATCATCTATGATTTGAATAAATCTTCCAAATTAATTGCACCTATGAATAGCTTTAGATCATCTCTAGTAACACCTCTGCCACAGAGGACCAAGCAGAAACTCATTTTCAGAAAGTACAACTACAGATGCGGGGAGGATGCATGTTTCAATGTTCCATTACTTTCAACATGATAGGAATGATGCAACCTCTGTTTTCTGGGGTCCATTCAGTTTTTGGGAAATGTTGGGGGGGATTCTGATCTCTTTTCCGATGGTGGATGAAATTCTACAAATATTTTTGTGTAGGAGGGAAGGAGTATCTAGAAAATTAGTGTACCAAAACCAGTCTAATACACTAGACTAGGCAGATTTTCTGAATGTATTGAGTGTGAGAAAATCATTCAAAAATATTATTTCCTCTGCCTTGTTCTCAGAAGTGGTACAATCCACAGAGGACTCCAAATGGACTTTCACGTCAGCAAGGCAGGGAATCTGCACTAGGCTTTTGCCCAAACTTCAAAGAAAGTACAAAAGCTGCTAAACCTGATCTCCCAGACAGGTTCAGCACCTTGGATAGCTCCTTTAAATTCTGGACTAAAACCTGGAGTGGATTGCCCCAGTGAAATGGGGACTACCTGTAGTCTGACCTTCCATGGTAACTCAGCTCTCAGCAAAGAGGTGCCACTGATTTTCTGGTGCTCAAGTACAATGATCATTGCAATCAAATTGAGAAACACATCCAAAGTGTATTCTTTGCCATTCGTATCTTGTTTGAAGGTTGGATCATGCTTTAAACTCCAAGAGGACAGGAAACCCCAGTTCCTCCAAGTCCACAATAGCCATTAGGGTTCTTGCTTAGATACTGCTGGTGATACTCTTCGGCGTAATAGAACTCCGGAGCCTCGCGGATTTCGGTAGTGATGGGACCAAAGCCCTTCTCCAGTAATACCTGTCAGAAATGAAGAAGCTCATTAGGATCTGTTTGCTCCTAAAGAAAAATCCATTTGCACAATTAGCAATGAACTATCGACAGGATGAAGAAGAAAGAACATAGGATGGCAGGTAGAGTGTTTGGTTTTGATCCAGTCACAGCTGGTGGCTTCCACATCACTGGAGCAGTGAATTCCCTCTGGGTTTAAGCTTGAACTTTAAATGGCTGTCCAAGATGCTGAGCCTATTTTGGAGGCCAGCCACTTGAATAGCTCCTCCCAAGTTTAGACAAAAACCCAGCCCAGATTCACTGACATGGAAAATGCCAGCAGCCACTGCTTTGGGATCAGCTCAGATTTGGTGCTGTACTGCACTGTATTAAATTTGCTGTTTCCAATTGCTCATGTCATTTTAAGCACATGCTTTAAAATTCTTTTAATGCTGTTAATAGGTTTAGTTCTATTTTAAGACTGACTTTTTGTATGTTCTTAATTATATTAGAATCATTTTAATGTGCAAGTGGCCTTGGATCCCACCTCTGAGGAAGGCAGGGTATAAATAAACTTCATAACATTACCAACAGCAACTATATTTTGCACATTTATTCTGCGGATGATTGAGAAGAATGAACTCAGGAAAGGATTAATTCATTAATTCTTTATCTTTTTATACTATCACATTTTACTAAACTTTCTAGACTTATACAGTACATGAGTATATACAGTATTTGTGGTTTTGATTAGTATGTTATCTCTGGGAATCTCTGGGTCCTCCAGCACAATTCTGCTGGATGTTGACCATAAGATTTGTGCTGAAAAACCTAGATGTTCTTACAGAAAACACTTCTCTAGGCATTTGTAGGCCCTTTAGAATGAACTTCTGGCAGAGGTTGACCATAGAGTTGCACTGGAGGACCTGGAGATTCCTAGAGAGGTATTCTATTAGGTATAAAGAACAGTGTTTTTTTATTGGAGGTTTTCCCACATTCATGGGAGTCCTTCACTCCTAACCCCAGAAAATGTGGAAGCTGTGCTCAGGTGCCACAACCAACTATAATTCCCAGAATTCCATAGCATTGAGCCATGGCAGATAAAGTGGTGTCAAACAGGATTATTGCTGCAGTGCAGAAGCAACCTATGTTACAACATCATCTTATTTTTATTATTTATCTATTTATTTAATTTACAATCTGTCTTTCTCCTGTGAGGAGACAGAAGGTATTTCACAGCACGGGTTGAAACAAAGTACAGCTGAAACACAGGGATGATCATAAAACACATTTTAAAAAACAAAAGGGCATATTTGTTACCCTCTAGAGGATTAATTAGTTCAATTTAATTATAAATTTGATCTGTAATATACTCATTAAACAGGAGAAGAAAAAGGAAAATATGGCAAAAACAAACAAAGGATCCACACAATCTCAGTTGTTATTAACAACATCTAGAAGAGGATCTACGGAAGATACAATTAAGATTATTGATCCGAATATCCGCATTTTGGATGAAATACGGAAACCACAGCAAGAAATAAAAGATGCAAGACTAGAGACTAAAGAAGATATAAGAACCGCATGTGCAGAGTTAAGAGAAGAAATAAAAGACACACGATCAGAAATAAGGAAAGATGTTTAAAAAGAACTAGACTTCTTTGGGAAAAAAATAGATAAATTAACAACTGATCTTAACAATACCCAGAAAGAAGTGGAACAGATAAAGGAAAGAACTACGATCTTGGAAAAGTCTTCTAAAGATCTCAATCGACAACAGGAGGAACAAAGACGTATGGAATGGAATAATGAGCTCCGTTACAGAGAAAAATGTATAAAGTTAAGAGGATTAACAGAAAAAAATAGGGAAGATCTATATGAGAGACTTATATCTGCTTTGGCTTCATATATTGAAATAACTCCGGAAGAATTAGAGTTAGAACGTGATAAAATCTTTAGAATAAATTCTTTCCAAAACAAAAAAAGAGACATAGCGGTCTGTTTTACCAGAACGAAAACCAGAGACAGATTTATTCAACAAAATTACCAAACAAAATTACGGATTGAGGAAATAAAGATTAACATATTTAAAGACATACCACCACAGATAATGCTAAAAAGACAAAAATACAGACCATTAACTCAACTTCTGAAAAATCTGAATATAGATTTCAGATGGGAAATAACTGAATGATTGTCCTTTTTTATCAACAAAAGAGATATAGAATTGACACACTGGATAAAGCAAATGAAATGGAAACAAAATTGAAAAGAGAACACAAAGAGAACGGAGGGGGAAAAACAAGAAAGTGAATACCCAGCAAGAGAGTTGAAACCGAAGAAAAATAGTGAAAAGAATAAAGACACAGGATGTCAAGGGACAGAAGGAAAAGAACTGGAAAGATTTACACCTTTAGAAAGTACAGAAATAGACTTGCTATCTTGGAACCAAGAGATAATTACTTAGGAGAGAAATACACTTCTAAGACCAATCAACTGATATTCCAATTGATTTTGAAAACTTAATGTTATACTATATACCACTCTGTAATTAAACTCACAAAAAAGGGGTGGGGTAGAAGGGGTGGAACAATCACAACAAATAACAATGACAACCAAACTAATCTCATGGAATGTGAAAGGAGTAAATTCTAAATATAGAAGAAGTATCATTTTTCACCAACTTGAAAAATTAAAAGGTGATATTATTTGTATACAGGAAACAAAAATTAAAACTGAAGAAATAAAATACCTAAGGAATTCAAAATTAGGTGTATGTTATACCTCTACCCTAAATAAAAAGAAAAAGCGGGTAGCATTATATATTAACAAAAAATATAATTCAAAAGAAATATTTTGTGATGACAACGGAACATGTTTTGCAGTAGAAGTGAAATTAAGGAATTGTGTAACATTAGTTCTAGGAATTTATTCACCACATGAAAACAAAGAAAAATATTTCTCAAAATTACATAAGAAAATTCAGGAGTTTGTCTATGAGAATATTCTACTACTAGGAGATTTTAATGCAGTAATAAATCCCAACATTGATAGAAAATCAAACGATGGAAAGAATATTAAGAAGAACCAAGGCAAATTGCCTAAGACCTTTTTCACATGATGGAAGACCTAAATCTCTTAGATGTGTGGAGGTATAAATATGGTCAAACGAGAGATTTCACCTTTTTTACAAAAGTGCATAATTCTTTTGCTAGAATTGACTTATTCTTAACATCTAAAACCATACTTCCCTATATACAGTCATCTGAAATTCTAGGAAAACCAGTCTCAGATAATAACCCCATTGTATTGATGTTGCAAGAAAAAAAATTGGGATATACTTGGAGATTAAATGGAGACTTGCTAAATGACGAACAACTGACAAAACGTGTAAAAGAAGAAATGAAATGATATTTTAAAGAAAATATAACAGATTAAATACCAATGAAAACAATATGGGATGCAAGTAAAGATGTAGCCAGAGGAATATTTATCTCTAGAGTCAGTAATGGGCTGGATGAGGGAAAACCGACTCAAATTGAATCCAGAGAAAACGGAGGTACTAGTGATAGGTTCTCCTGGTCCAGGAATGGCGGTGGTTCCACCTGTCCTGAACGGGGTCACGCTCCCTGTGAAGGACTCCGTGCGCAGTCTGGGGGTGCTTCTTGACTCGTCGCTCCACCTGACTGCTCAGGTGAATGCGATGGTCAAGAGCACCTGCCATCAGCTTCGACTGATTCGCCAGCTGCGCCCATACCTGGCCCAGAGGGACCTAGAAACTGTTGTACATGCTCTGGTAACTTCGAGACTGGATTTCTGCAATGTACTCTACAGGGGGCAACCCTTATACCAAACTCGGAAGCTTCAGATGGTGCAGAACATGGCAGCCCGGCTGGTCACTGGTGCCTCCAGGACCAGCCACATAACACCGGTTTTAAGGGATCTCCATTGGCTGCCCATTCGCTTCCGAGCCCAATATAAGGTGTTGGTAATTACCTATAAAGCCCTAAATGGCTTGGGCCCAGGATACCTAAAGGACCGCCTCTCCCCGTACATTCCGCCTCGCACCCTCAGAACGTCTGGGCAGCAGCTACTGAAGGTGCCTGGGGCTAAGTTAGTCTCCACGACTCGGAGGACCTACTCCATAGCTGCCCCAGCCCTTTGGAACGTGCTGCCCACCGAGCTCCGCTCGTCCTCTACCCTGGCCCAATTTAGGAAGGATCTCAAAACCTTCCTATTCCAGCAGGCATTCCCCGAATAAATATCCTGTGGGCCTCCCTCCTCTTCCGTGGCCAAGAGGCTGGGCTATGGGGCATTTTACTGCTGTTTTGTTTTAGCTGTGTTTTTAACTTTGTATGTTTTAATATGTTGTGAGCCGCCCTGATCGGAGGAAGGGCGGGGGCCCATAAAATAAATCTTTTATTATTATTTATTATTATTTAAGATAATATCGAAACAAGAAGAAAAAGAAAACGGAAGAGACACAATTACAAAATAAAATAAAAACAAAAAGAAAAAGAATGGAAAGAAAAAGGAGACAAAAAATTAAAAGTAGAAGTGGAAATACTTCAAGAAAAATAGTAGAAGCACTATCTATCAAAGAAATTACAGCCAAAATAGAATAATCAAACAGAGAAATTTTGAATCTGGAAATAAAGCGGGGAAACTTTGGCACAAAAATAAAAAAATAAGAGAAAAAAGATATTAATGAAATAAAATACAATGAAAACGATATACTACACAAAATGAAATCATAGAGATTCCAAAGTATTATGAAGAAACTATATGGATAAGACAGATATAGAAAATAAAAACATGAAAATTAAACAATATTTAAACAAATTGAATTAAATAAATAAAAGAAATTCAGAAAATAATCTGAATACAGAAATTATGGAAAAAGAAGTTATAGATGCCATACAGAAGCAAAATTGAGGAAGCTTCAGGGCCCTGACGGGATATCAGCAATCTATTTAAAAAATTAAGAAAAGAAGAACTGTTAGAACCATTAAACAAACATTCAATGAAATAAATAAAACGGTATACTGAAACCGGAGGAAGCCATTAATAACAGTCATCCCCAAAGGAGAAACGTACACCGACATAAAAAATTACAGACCTATCTTACTTACCAATGTGGACTATAAATATTCTCATCCATACTAGCAGACAGGTTAAAAAAAACATTAATAGATATATACACGGAAGACCAAAATGGATTATACCGGACAATACAGACAAAACAATATAAGATCTCTTATAAACATTTTGGAATACCATGAACAGCATAGTGAGAAGAGTTGGTGTATCTGCTCGATGCAGAAAAGGCCTTCGATCAAGTAGATTGGAAATTTTTATTTAAAGTTATAAATCTAGGAGAGAACTTTAGGAGTTGTGATTAAAAGGATATATACTGACAGAAAGCATATCTACTTATTAACGGTGAGAAATCTGTCTCCTTTATGTTTATTTTGGTTTTAGAAATTTTGATAAATAAAATAAAGGAGAAGAAGAATTTAGAGGCGTTAAATGAGAGAAACTGAAATAATTAAAAGTATTTGCTGATGATATATTCTTTTCTTAGACGACCAAACAAAAGCATAAAATTATTGATTCAGAGATTAAGGAATATGGAACATTAGCAGGGTTTTAAATTAATGCAGAAAAAACTATGATCCTTAAAAAAACCTTTCAAAAAATGGGAAAAAGAAAACTCAAAGAAACATCAGGGTTCAGCATGAAAACAAAGTTACATATCTGGGTATCTACTTCACAAAAAGAAACACCAAACTTTTCCAGAATAAGTGTACAAAACATGGACAGAGATCAAAAAAGTTTAAAAAAAATGACTAAATACAAATACGTTTTTGGGGGTTGCTTTAATCAAAATGAACTACTTCCCAGATTGATGTATTTGTTTTTCTAATATTCCAATTATTACCAAACCTGGGAGAGGGAACAGAGGTCATGCAAGACCGATCCCCATAGACTTGTGCAATCAACATTCAGCAATGTAAAAAGTGTTAATGTACAAGTGTAGTAACAAAAATCAGTAGTGCAATCAATGCAACCTATGAACCCACACAGCCCTCCGAAAGCTGCGTCTCGGATCCCTGGTGTCCAAACCTATAATACTTGATGAAAGTCAGAGTTGGGACCAGACGGCCGACTTGCGACATTCCTCAAGGGATCCCCGACAGGAATGCAGAGGATGCTGCCATTGACCTTGTGGAATGGGACCGAACCCTGCCAGGGAGAGGCTTGCTAACAGTTCATAGCAAGGTGGTTGGTTACCAGCCACCCATTTGGACAACCTCTGCGCAGATAAGGCAACCCTTTCTTCGGTTCCGATAGCATTGGAAAAGTCTCTGAGGCAGCAGTTTTGTCAGTTTAAAATGCCAGTTCTCTGGACATCAAGAGAGTGTAGGGTCGCTCTCATGACGTCGGGTTGGATGCGAGAGGGCAGCACAATGTCCTGGCAATGTGGAAAGCAGACACAACCTTCGGCAAGAAGGTGATGTCCGTACGGAGGACCACTTTGTCCTGTGGAACTCATGAGTGGCTGGTCCCTCCGTAAAGAGTTCGCCCACAGGCGGCGGCAGAGGTGATGGCACAAGAAAGCGGTCTTCCAAGTCAACAGTCTCAAGTCCGCTGTGGCCATCGGTTTCAAAGGCTTGGACTGGAGTGTGGACAGTACCGACTCCAAGCTCCAAGCCGGCGTTGGTACCGACACAGGAGGATAAAGGTTGGCACAACCTTTCAGGAACCCTCACCAAGGGGTCTTTGAAGAAAGAAACCCTCCCCCCGAACTGTATTTGGCACAGATGGCAGACAGATAGCATTTGATGGATGTGAGGGCCCCTCCATCCAAAAGTGCCATCAAAAACTCCAGCACCCATGGAGTGGACACCTTTGCAGGAGACAGCCCTTTTGGTCAAGGAAGAGGCAAAATCTCCTCCATTTCAGGGCATAAGAGCGCTGGGTGGAAGGTTTCTTCTCGCGGCCAGGATTCACCGTTCTCACTGCTCCGCAGGGCAGTTCAGGGCCGAATCCTCCAGGCTACCAGCGGCAGGCCCCTCGATGTCGGGGTGGAGAATTTCGTCCGTCCTGGATCGAAAGCAGGTCCGGGCGAGGATCGGACGGAGGAAGCATCTCCTGGAGAGGTGGAGAAGGGTGCAACCACGGCTGTCTCGGCCACCACGGGGTGATCAGGATGCATGCGACCGGTCCGTTGTCATTGGACACCACCCTGATGATGAGAGGGAACGGAGGGAAGGCGTTAGAGGGCTCCCCCGTCCAGAGGAAAGCGAATGCGTCTCCGAGGGGTCTCCAATCGCTTCCTGGAGCAGAACGGGGACAGTGGCTGTTCCACTGGTGTGAAGAGGTCGATCGGTGGGATCGGACCGTCTCGGGATGGAGCCTCCACTCGTGGCACACGAAGGGGATCTGCTGAGGCGACTTGCCAGCTCGTTTTCCTCCCCGGGAAGGTGAATCGCCTGGAGGAGGACGTGCCTCTGGATGCACCAGTCCCAGATGCGGAGCGTGAGCGAGCAGGGTCCTGGATCTTGTACCACCTTGTTTTTGATGTAGTACATCACGGTGTGTTTGTCCGTCCTCAGGAGGCACTCTTCCTGTGACAGCAAAACTCGAACGCCCTCCAAAGCCTTCTCCACTGCGAGCATCTCCAAAGCGTTTATGTGGAGGAGCTTTGTCCTGTGGCGACCACCTGTCCTTGACGACGAGGTCGAGCAGGTGGGCGCCCCATCCCTCCAGGGATGCATCTGTTGTCAGAGTCAATTGTGCCAGGGGCTGATGAAAGGGCATCCCGGTGCAGACGTTGGAGCTGTCTAGCCACCATCTGCAGGGAACGGCCATCGGTCTCGGTACCTGGAGCCACTTGAAAGGAGGGTCCTCCAACGGAGAGAAGACGGAGAGGAACCAGGATTGGAGAGGTCGAAGACGAAGTCTTGCCCAGGGAGTGACTAATGTCGTCGATGCCATGTGGCCTAGGGCGACTTGAAAGTCTCTGGCTCTCAACCTTCTGTGGGAGATGCACGGCCTGAGGGACGTTGTCAGGGCCTGAAACCGGTCCGGAGGGAGGAAGGCTAAGCAGTTTTCGGAGTTGAGGATGGCCCCGATGAACTTGACCTGTCTGGTCGGCGTGAAGTGGGACTTTTCCCTGTGTGACGACCAGCCGCGGTGGTCCAGAGGTGCAAGGCGAATGAGCACTGCCTCCTGCCAGCTCGCCTTGGATTCGGCTGCAAATAGCCAGTCGTCCCGGTAGGGAAAGACCATGAAGCCCTTCTGATGAAGGTATGCCACCACCGGTGCCATGCACTTTGTGAAGACCCGTGGAGCCGTTGCCAAGCCGAAAGGAACACGTTGTAGTGGTACGCGGTGGAGCCCGTGCGAAGGAGGAATCTCCGGTGGGACTCTCGGATCCCAGTGTGGAAGTAGGCGTCCTTCAGGTCGACGGTCGCAAACCACAGCCCTGGTGGAGCAGAGGCAGAATGGAAGCCAAGGTTACCATTCGAAAGCGACGGTAGTCAGGAACAGTTCAATTGTCTCAAGTCCAGGATGGGTCTGATGCCCCCATCCGCTTTCGGTACCGTGAAGTACCTGGAGAAAAAGGCCGAGGACTTGGTCGGGCGGCAAAGGGGAGATTGCCCCTTTACCAAGCAAGATGCGCACTTCGTCGAGAAGGGTGTTGAGGGGGAGTGGACATGAAGGCTCCAGTTGGAGGGAGCTCTTGGAACTCGAGGGCATAACCCCTGCGGACGATGTTGAGAACCAGAGTCCGATGTTATAGGGCCAGGTTTTAACATAGGGCCCAAAATGTCAGGAAGAAGAGGGGTGAAGGAGAGACGAACGCACTGCATCCCTTCAGGCTCTCTTCTTCCCCTGGTCGGTGTCCTGCCGGCGGGACTTGCGGTACCGACGGCGGGGGAAGTTGCGACGGCCAGAGGAGAGGAAGAATGCGAGGGGAAGCGGTGTCTCTGGGAGCCCTGTTGTTGGGACTGCCGATCCCGGGGAAGGTCCCCTGTGACTGACCTTGCGGTTGCCACGGGCGTGACGCTTTCGGAACGAGAGGCCAGTGCCGAAGAATGCCATGGCTTCTTCGCCGCCGCCTTCATCCTGAACTTGCGGTTCAGGCGGTCGTCGGTCTCGGCGTGGAAGACCCGGTCCCGTGAGCGGCATGTCCTCGATGGCCGCCCTGACCGTAGGGTTGAGGTCGGAGGCCCTAACCAGGCGTGGCGTTGAAGTGCCATGGATGCTGACATGGCCCTCCCCAAACAGTCCGCCCTATTCTGGAAGTGGTGTGATGAGCCAACTTCCGTGGAATGGGCCTCGTCCCTGATCTCCACCAGCTGCCTCTGGATGTTCATCTGTGGACGTCCGGGACGAGGGGGGAGATCGTTCCTGTGGTCTGGTGTCTGGATGTAGGCCCCATGCAGGCGTGTGTAGTTGGCAGCCTTGACCTCAAGAGCCGATGCCGAGTTAGGCCTTCTTGGCCAGTCCGTCCACCTTCTTCGCCTCCCGGTCGACGGGGGAGGTGGCCTGTTCGGGACGAAGCTGTGTTTGGGCTCCCTCCACAATGGCAGAGTTCGGCCTGGGTGGTCGGCCAACCAAGGGCAACTCGCCGGGGCGACTCTGTAGAGCGACTCTACCTTGCGCGGAGGGCGCCGACAGGGTGGCGGGGAGTCCCAGGACCTCTTCACGATGGTCTGGAGCGAAGGAAGGGAGCAGGCAAGGCGGAGTAGGCACTCGTCCGTGCACTCGACGCTCAACCGGGTCCTCGCGTCGTCTTCCGGGAAGCGAGCCGTGTCGAGGGCCCTTGCCCTCTTGACGACGGTGCTCGGTGAAAGACTGACGTCGTCCGACGGGAAGACGGCTCTGGGTTGTGCATCCTCTGGGGAGATGCTGGGTCCGAGAGGACATCCTCATCCGAGGGTGCCTCAGAAAGGCTTGCTTGAGGATGAAGCGAGGCGAGGTGGACCTCCGGCTCGGTGGCCTTCTTCGGACGCAGAGCCCTCCGATTTCCCGCCGGTTTGGAGTCGGCTCGGTACCCTCAGTTCCGAAGATGGGGCGCTTGGAGGGTTTGTCGGTGGCACTGGGCGGTTTGGAGCCACGGGCCACATCAGAGGTGGTGGAAGGGGTCCCGGCCGGGACAGACACCACGCTGGGAATGGCGGCTCTCCCAGATCCGACGCTGGACACACTGGCCCGAGAGGATGAGGCGGCGGGCGCCGAAGGCGGGACAGAAGATGACCGCGAGCCTCCCTCTTGCACCTTCCCCAGGGCGATCGCCGAAGTGAGCCGGGACTCACGGTTTTTCCGGGCCTGGGAGGATAGGGATCTGCAGAGCAGGCAGGCCCTGGTGTCATGGTCCTTGCCCAGGCACAGCAGGCAAGAGGAGTGCGGGTCCTGGACGGGCACCTTGCCCCCGCTAGTGTCGCACTTCTTGAAAGGTGCGGGCATTTCCAGTATCGACAAAGCCAGAGGAGAATCCAAAAACGAGGTCAACAGTCCGAAAGTCCGAAGTTACCAGGGGCGGGAGACAAAGAATGGTCAAAGTACAGTCTGAGGTCAAAAAGCGAAAGTGATTCCAAGCAAGCAAAGCAAGCGAAAGTTCCCTGAAGCAGCTAGCGCGGCGGAAAAAAGGAACTGGGGAAAAGAGCGGGAAGGCAGGGGCCTTATAACGGGTGGGCGGAGTTACCGCCAAAAAGTTTCAATATGTTGCAGAGTAAACTCTGCCCAGTGATTCCAGTAGGTTCCGAGCAGCACTGCGCAGGCGCAGTGAAACCCATTTGTATGATTCGCAGAGACCACGAAGAAGAAATAAAGAAGCTTCGTGGTTAAGATATGGAGATATAATAAACAAAACACCAGAAGGAAAATATAATATGAAATCTATAGAAGAATTGAAAGAAAAAGGGAAAATTAAAGATTGGTTTCTATATAATCAAATGAATAATCGCTTTAAAGCAGATATTAAAATTCTTGGATTGACAATGAATAATAATGAGATAGACAAAATAATGTTGGACAAAAAAGGTAAACATAGATCAAAATACTACAAATTATTAAAAGAAAGAGATCTTGAGGATGAAACCATCAAAAATAGTATGGTAAGATGGGCACAGGATATCAAGAAAACAATAACAATAGAGGAATGGGAAAAATCGTGGAAAGAGACAAATTAATTCACTCTGTGCCAAAATTATAAAGAAAATTACATTAAGATGCTATATAGATGGTATTTAATTCCCCAAAAATACATTATATATATAAAACAGGTGATACTAAATGTTGGAAATGTGGAAAACCTGAAGGAGATTTTTTGCACATGTGGTGGATATGTAATAAAGCAAAAGACTTTTGGCAAAAAATCCATGGAATTATGCAAGATATTTTAGGTATTAATATACCATTTGAAGCAAAGCTATTCTTATTAAATATGACACATAATATAAAACCTATGGTTACATGTGCAAGAATTTTATATGCCCAATATTGGAAAACTACTACTAATCCCTCAATAGAAGACTGGTTGATTAAAATATACGAAGCAAAAAATATGGATATAATATCTGCCTCATTAAGAGGAAAAGATAAAAGTCAGATAGAAGGGGAATCGAGCTGTCTTAGAAATATTGAAGGAAGAGATGACAATAATAAATAATAAATAGCAAATGAATGATATTTGATAAAGTAATGTCATCACGGGTACAGATAAATATATAAACACAAATAGTAGGAGTAAATAGTTACTTTTCAAGATGTGGGAATGCCGAATTGTAAAGGAAGTATGACTAGAAAGACAATGATTTTGAGTATCTTTTGTAAATAGGTATGTATGTTGTTATTAGATTGTAATGTAATGTAAATTTGCAACATTGTTTTTTGTTTGTTTGTTTGTTTTTTCTCTCTTTTTTCTCCTTTATACACTTTTGGTTATGTATAGTCTTTTTTGGGTTCCCCCCCCCACATTTCGTATGTGTAATGTTCTATTTTAAATAAAATTTATAATAATAATAATAATAATAATAATAATTTGTTTTATTTATATACCGCTATTCCAAAGATCATAGTGGTGAACAGCAAGTAAGCTAATTAGCAAGTAAGCTAATTTGCCCCCAACAGTCTGGGTACTCATTTTAGCGACCTCCTCGGAAGGATGCAAGCCTGAGTCCAGCTTGGGCCCTTTTGCTGGTCTTGAACTCGCAACCTTGTGGTTTTGAGTGAATGGCTGCAGTACAGGCATTTAACCACTGCGCCACCAGGGCTCCATTATAAAAAAACAAATGGGCATATTAAAAACAGCACACCATATTATCAACAAAAAAGAGAGCAAAGACATGGAACCACTTGTGATGAAAATTAAGAAAGTGTAAAAGCAAAGTTACTGCTGAAGACTAAGGGGGAAAATAATGACCACAGATGTTTTTATTAGTGGCTGAAATGGTTGGGATCAAGTTTGCAGGTGATACAAAACTGGGAGGGTGGCTGACACACTGGAAGAGAGGACCAGAATTCAAAATTGGTTTTAAACTCTATGTAAACCATTTTGATCTTTTTGGGAAAGCGGTATATAAATAATATTTATTATTATTATTATTATTATTATTATTATTATTATTATTATTATTATTATTATTATTTACTTAGATACAGTAAAACAGAAAACTGGCAGAAATTCAGCAGAGGCAAATGCAAATTCTACATTTAGCCCCAAAAAGCAAATGCACAGAAATAGACTGTGGGACTCTTGGCTCAGCAGAACTAAATGTGAAAAGGACCTTGGCTCAGAAGTGTGACGCTGCAGCAATACACTGCTTCTAAAGTGAAGTAATAAAGAAACAAATAGAAAGCAGCACACAAACTCATACACTCACCTATTTATTAGACCCACTTTAAAAAGAGAGAGAGACTAGAGTTGGCCTTTGGTACTGGGGTTTGGTTCCAAAATTTGTGGATGCTCAAATCCCATTAAATAAAAGGCATAGTAAAATGGTGTCAATGGCAAAATCAAGGTTTGCTTTTTGTATTTTCAAGCCGTGGATGGTTCAATCCATGGATAAAGAATCTGTGGATACAAAGGGTTAACTGTAGATGTACAGTAGTTTGCTAGAAAGCCTTGGAACATGGAAAAGTTACTCTTGCCCTGCTCCTTCCAGAATCTCCCAATGGCCATGCTGGCTGGGAGATTCTGGGATTGGTAATCCAAAAGGGTAATATTCCCAGGCTCTGGGTGGAAGTGCTGCAAAAGCAGCTGATGTCAATATTACGGGTATGGAAAATAACCACCTTGTTTCCTTGAACCAAGTGAACTACAAGCTGTCAGTGCATAGGCAAGCTGCAATGGGAGGGAATGCAGGAAAAGATGTTTGGAGGATTTTGCTTGCACAAAATACATGTGCTGGGCTGCTGGCATCAGGCAGTGGGGAGTCTAAGACAGTGTGAGAAAGAAAAAGGGAGTATTTCTTGTTTACATCAGAAGTCATAGAATCATAGATTCATAGATTCAAAGAGTTGGAAGAGACCACAAGGGCCATCCAGTCCAACCCCCCTGCCATGCAGGAAATCTCAATCAAAGCATCCCTGACAGATGGCCATCCAGACTCTGCTCAAAGACCTCCAAAGGAGGAGACTCCATTACACTCCAAGGGAGTTTGTTCCACTGTAGAACAGCCCTTACTGTCAGGAAGTTCCTCCTAATGTTGAGGTGGAATCTCTTTTCCTGCAGTTTGCATCCACTGTTCTAGTCTCCGGAGCAGCAGAAAACAAGCTTGCTCTCTCCTCAATATGACATCCCTTCAGATATTTAAACAGGGCCATCATATCACCTCTTAATCTTCTCTTCTCCAGGCTAAACATCCCCAGCTACCTAAGACCTTCCTCATAGGACATGGTTTCCAGACCTTTCACCATTTTAGTCACCCTCCTTTAGACACGCTCCAGTTTCACAATGTCCTTTTAGAATTGTGGTGCCCAGAACTGGACACAATATTCCAGGTGGAGCCTGACCAAAGCAGAATACAGTGGCACTGTTGACATGTTCTACTTGGACTCCTAGATCCCTTTCACATGTAGTTTCATTCAGCCAGGTGTCTCCCATGCTATATCTGTGCATTTAATATTTCCACCCTAAGTGCAGTACCTTACATTTCTCCATGTTGAATTTCATTTTGTTAGCTTTGGCCCAGTTTTCTAGTCTATTCAGGTCGTTTTGAATTTTGATCCTGTCCTCTGGAGTATTAGCTACTCCTCCTAATTTGGTGTCATCTGCAGATTTGATAAGTATGCCCCCATTTCTGTCATCCAAGTCATTGATAAAGATGTTGAATAGCACTGGGCCCAGGACAGAGCCCTGTGGGACCCCACTGGTCACTTGTCTCCAGGATGAAAAGGAGTCAGAAAGTGATGTGCTGAGAACAAACAAAGGATGCCTCTCTCCTCCCCAAATGCTGTGTTAGCAAAAGGCAAGATCCAGCAAAAACAACAACACCACGATAAGGCTGCATGCAGCATTTGGAGCTGTAGGATGGCAGTAGTTGCACACCTAAACTAGTTCACTGTGTCATCTGTTCAACCCAGAGTGCCACGTTTTGGGATGCTTCATTCTCCCATCCCACGTACCCCACCCTGCAAACATTTAGTGAATCCAAGGTGAGCAGATGTCATAGAATTGTAGAATCATAGTCATAACCATGAAGGAGCACTGCAAGCTGGAGGATATTCCAGAAAAAAGTAGGACATAACCTAATAAAACTTAAAAACACTAAGGACTATATCACATGGGGGAAATTGGGGATTTAAATACCTAGTATCCCTTGAAAATTGTGCAATTGCAATTAACATTTTCACACACATCACGATTAAAGAGCCACTATCCCAGGAATAAACAGGCAATAAACAGCAACAAATCATTCACAGGATTTCTCCATTAATGATTTGTTGCTGTTTATTGCCTGTTTATTCCCAGGTTAATGGCACTTTTATCAGGCCGTTGTGTGAAAATGTTAATCACGATTATGCGATTTTCAGGGGATAATCGGTGTTTAAACCCCTGATTCTCCCCATGTGATAAAGTCTTAAGATAAATATACCATATATACTCAACTATAAGTTGACCTTTTGTATAAGTCAAGGGCAGGTTAGGGGGCTACCATTGTGGATTTTGATATGACCTGTAGATAAGTTGAGGGTAAAACTTAAGGGCATGCAACAAAGGATTTAAAGGATGAAGCAAAGGAAAACAATGCCCAAGAACTTACATAAACTGTATGTTATCACATGCTCAATTGTATTTTGCCTAACACATCTGCTGTCCTTTTCCTCTTTGAGAAACAAATGGCCCCTGAGCTCTGGGGGCAAGTCTTGTCTGCTGCTGCTGCTTCTAGGAAAAAAGAACTGTAGAAGGATCCATCCTATTCCTCTATTTACAGTGTTGACAGGCTGCCAAGCAGATGAATTTCTCAAAGGGGAACAGCAAGCTTGATATTACTTAGTGTATTTCTTAGTTATGCTCAAAATGGAGGGTATTTTGGAATTGTGCCTGGGCTGAAGGTTGACATCTAGGACATGCCCTGGAAAAGGAGAGCATCTGGTCACCCTGAGTGAATCAGAGTCCTCCGAAGCAGATGTGGTTGGCTAGGTCAGACTCAAGCATTGTAGAAATGTCAAGTGCACTTTAGATAGTTCTAGGAAGCAGCAAATAAGGTCACTTTTCTTTACATCCAATAACCTGTGATCTCGAAACAGTGGGAAGCAACAGCATCAGGTGGGAAGACCTGTAGTTCACTCCTGTTCCTCTACAGAGAGGATAAAAAGAAGGCCTGTATTCCCAGACAGTCCCCTTGTAGCCCCCGTGTTTGCTGCCAAATTGGCTTCCAACTTCATTTTTGTCCAAATATGCTGCTGGCACCTATTGATCAGGGAAGGCAGCATAGAGTCTGATCTCTGTGCCCCTCTTGGCATTCGCCCGCTGGCAAAGCATCGGATAACACACACACACACACACACACACAGAGAGAGAGAGAGAGAGAGAGAGAGAGAGAGAGAGAACTGTAGTTAGGACAGTCCTTTCAGAGTTTAAAGTAGAAGTGAGGAATCAAAATCCATATTAGGGCTTAGGTTTTCCCCTCTTGTTTCCAAGGATGCAAAAGCTTCCTACAATGTGCTTGAGCAGAAATGGTGCTTTCTAGCCCCAAGGGATCTAAATATTCACTCAGGAGGTGAGCTGCAGTTACTTCCAACCCAGAGGCCTCTTGCTATCTACCTTGATGAACACAGAAACCTCCGGCTGTGTCCCTTCTGCCCAGACCAAGCAACAGGCCAATCTGACCTATTCAGTCCCTTCAGAGCTTTAAGTAGAAATGAGTATTCAAAAGCATCACTGAAATAAACTAGGAAGCCAGACTGTGTGCAAGATGCATTCAGCAAATTTTCTCAAAAGTTTTTGATTGAAAGCACCCTTGATAAAAAATAAATAAATAAAGTTTTTATTTTTATCCCGCTCCTTCCTGCATAAGTTAAAAACAACAGTATCATAAAACAGTGTAAAAATACAGACACATAAAAATAAACCATACAATCAAAAAAAAAAAAAAAAACCAGGCTAAAAGCCCCTTAGCCCAACCTCTTGGCCACGGAAGAGGAGGGAGGCCCACAGGATTTTAGTCGGGGAATGCCTGTTGGAACAGGAATGTTTTCGAGTCCTTCCTGAATTGGGCCAGGGTGGTAGTCGAGCGGAGCTCAGTGGGCAGCGTATTCCAAAGGGCTGGGGCAGCAGTGGAAAATGTCCTCCGTGTAGTGGAGGATAATCTAGCCCCAGGCACCTTCAGTAATTGCTGCCCAGACGTTCTGAGGGTGTGAGGCGGAATGTACGGGGAGAGGCAGTCCTTTAGGTATCCTGGGCCCAAGCCATTTAGGGCTTTATAGGTAATCACCAACGCCTTATATTGAGCCCGGAAGCGAATGGGCAGCCAAATGGAAGTCCTTTTTCAGTACCCGGTGTTTTTATGGTTGGCGGTCCCTGGGAAACGCCAGGACACCGGCGCCATGTTCTGCACCATTGCAGCTTCCGAGTTGGTATAAGGGTCCCCAAGGGTTAAGAGTACATTGCAGAAATACAGTCTCGAGGTTACCAGAGCAGGTAACACAGTTTCTAGGTCCCTCTGGGCCAGGGTATGGGCGCAGCTGGGCGAATAAGCCAAGCTGAATGACAGGTGCTCTTGCCGGTCGGCATTCACCGAAGCATCAGGTGAAGCGACGAATCAAGAAGCACCCCCAGACTGCGCACGAGTCCTTCAACAGGGAGCTTGAACCCGTTCAGGACAAGTGGAACCACCGCCATTCCTGGACCGGGGAACCATCACTGTACTCCGTTTTTCTCTTGATTCAACTTGAGTCGTTTTCGCCTCATCCAGCCCATTATGACTCTAGGCAGGCCACGAGAGGAGAAGACCCCATCCCCAGTCACTGCATCAGTCGGAGACAAGAGAAAATGATTTGGTGTCATCAGCGTACTGAACCCGAACCCCGCCCCCATGTCTCCGGATGATCTCTCCTC
>NC_056522.1:6118743-6119697 GCF_019175285.1 Sceloporus undulatus | reverse complement strand
GAAGCTGGATTGCAACCGCCCTCTCGATCACCTTCCCCAAAAATGGTAGCAGCGAAACAGGCCGATAATTATTATGTACCAGGGGGTCGAGGGAGGGCTTTTTTAGGATAGGTTTTACAGTGGCCAATTTCAATTGTGATGGAAATTGGCCATCCCTCAAAGATGTATTAACTATCCGGCGTAACAACGTTGTTACCGCCGGTCCCCCCTGGGCCGCTAACCACGAGGGACAGGGATCGAGAGAGCAGGTTGTCTTCCGAACGCTTCCGAGGATCTTGTCCACATCCTTGGTACTCACCGACTCAAACCGATCCAGTTTAATAAAGTCCACGGAGGCTCTGGACACTTCTACCCTAGGTTCTGCTAAAATGTCGGCGTTCAGACCTTCGCTTATCCGAGAGGTTTTATCCGCAAAAAAGTCGTTAAATAAGTCACAGCAGGCCTTAGTAGGTTCAAGGATCTGGTTCAGGGCGGGAGGGAGCTGAGTTAGCTCTCTGACCACCCTGAACAACTCTGCCGGACGCGACTCTGCGGACGCAATACGAGCACCATAGAACAAGTTTTTAGCTGCTCGTATTGCCTCTCCGTAGTCCTTTAACAGTTGGTCTAGGAGAGCCTTGTCGTCTAAGCAAAGGTGTTTCCGCCAACGATACTCTAGCCGTCGCAGTACCCGCTTCCTTGCCCGGAGATCTTCCATATACTGTACCAGGGCTTACATTTGGAAGCAGGCCTGAGAGGGCGCTTGGGAGCGATACTGTGTATAGCCCTAGAAAGACCGGTATTCCAGATACCGGTGAGGGCATCAACAGAGTCGCGTCGCTTCCAACCATGTACCCCTCTAAAGCTTCTTGGAACCTTTTGGGTTCCATCAGCCTTCGAGGGTGGACCATCCTAATAGGTCCACCACCCCCGGGGGGGATCTGGGTAGAGGCCTTGATTTTCACCTCTACCAGG
>NC_056522.1:6106810-6118643 GCF_019175285.1 Sceloporus undulatus | reverse complement strand
AGGTTCAAGGATCTGGTTCAGGGCGGGAGGGAGCTGAGTTAGCTCTCTGACCACCCTGAACAACTCTGCCGGACGCGACTCTGCGGACGCAATACGAGCACCATAGAACGAGTTCTTAGCTGCTCGTATTGCCTCTCCGTAGTCCTCTAACAGTTGGTCTAGGAGAGCCTTGTCGTCTAAGCAAAGGTGTTTCCGCCAACGGTACTCTAGCCGTCGCAGTACCCGCTTCCTTGCCCGGAGATCTTCCGTATACCAGGGTTTACATTTGGAAGCAGGCCTGAGAGGTCGCTTGGGAGCGATACTGTGTATAGCCCTGGAAAGACCGGTATTCCAGATACCGGTGAGGGCATCAACAGAGTCGCTGTCGCTTCCAACCATGTACCCCTCTAAAGCTTCTTGGAACCTTTTGGGTTCCATCAGCCTTCGAGGGTGGACCATCCTAATAGGTCCACCAACCCCGGGGGGGATCTGAGTAGAGGCCTTGATTTTCACCTCTACCAGGAAATGATCCGTCCATGACAAGGGGGAAACATTAACTATTTCCGCCCACGGATTTTCCGCATCCGAACAGAAGACCAAATCGAGAGTATTACCCGCACAATGCGTAGGACCCTGTATCAGCTGAGACAGGCCCATGGCCATCATGGTATCCATGAATTCCCGAGCCGCACCGGATGGAACATAGCTGGTCGTGAGGGAGATATTGAAGTCACCCAGGACAAGTAGCCTGGGCGTCTCCAATATCAGTTCAGCGACCAACTGTGTCAGCTCGTTAAGGGAGTCCGCTAATGCACGGGGTGGCCGATACACTAACAGAATCCCTAGACTGTCTCTAGCCTTTAGGGTCAGGTAAATACACTCGATATAGGACGTCTGTCGGATGTGGTTCCTGGTGAGGGACACGGTGTTCCTATGTATCAATGCTTTCCATCTCCCTGGATTTGGTAACCCTGATGCTCCAGTGAGCATAGAAACATTAACCAGTATGCCTGTGTTTTTATTTGGTTTTGGGGAGTGGAATGTACCCCACTCTTTGTTGTTAGTTGTTAATCCTGAACAACAAAGTGTTGTATCTTTGAGAAATTTGATCTCAAGGGGACTCATTGGTGGTGGGCGCGGGAGAGAAGGAGGGGGAAATGTGAAAGAAGTAAAATAAAGATGAGTGTGAAAATACTGGGTACTCTGCATACAGACATATCCTTCTTATGGATGAAGGCCATAATTGTTCCTGACCCTTTTGGGTCAACTGGGGGAAAAACAAGGGATACCTTTTAAAAATTTTGTGAAGCGTACATAAACACATACATATTTACATTCAGACCCATGATCCCGCTGGCTTGATGGGATCTACACTAATAGAGAAACTTCAGTGCTTCACATAAGTGGTCTCTTCCAGCATTGCTTGAAGATGCCAAGGATTTAACTGGGATCTTTTGCATGCAACACTAGGGCCCCATTCTCACTAGCCCATTTGCTCTCGATAGAACTGGGTAGATCCAGTTGCCCCCATACTGAATCAGCTCAGTTACAAGTGCCCACTAGCCTTTACCTTGATTGGGGCAATTTGCCCTACTGAAATTCACATTTGCAGTACCACTTTAAAATGGAGCCTCCTTTGTTGTCAGTCAAATTCACTTTCACTTTCATCAAAGGTGACATATCCTACAATCATTGGCCAACCGAATGGGTGCTTTCCCCCCTCCTTTTAAAAAACCAACTGGTGGCAGTGTGCGCATATTCTGTCAACTTGTCAAATTTAAAAACCTCCAGGTATGTGTGTGTGTATTACCCTAAAACGACCCCATCCTAGGGTTTTCTTGGCAAGATTGGTTCTGAGGAGATTTGCCATTGCCTTTCCTCTGAGGCTGAGAGAGTGTGACTCCCCCAAATTCATGGGTTTCCACAGCCTTCCCTCTGAATGCCAACCTCTAGCTTCCCCTTCACACCAAGCCCAGCATTTCCTCCTCTTTAGAACCTCTTCCCTTCCCTTCCCTTCCCTTCCAGCCCAAAGCATTCACATAAACTGTCACAATAATAATAATAACAACAACAACAATAATAAAAACAAATATATCAATTTGCCAAATTGAAAGGGAAACATTTGTTCGCATTGTAGCATTCACATAGTACACACAAAAAATAATTTAAAAAGAGTGACCTGCCATACCGGCAGCAAGCAAATGAAAGGGAAATGTAGCTCAAGCAGACATGTTCTATCAATATCTATCAACCTGTAGAACAAGCATTCGCATAATCTGTCAAAAATAAAATTACAAAAATAGAGAGTGGGAGAAAAAGCTGCCTGCAAGAAGGAGCCATGTTCTGCCCCCTGCTCTCCCTCTGACCCAAATCCCTCCCCTGAACTTGACCTGATCATGACCAGGGCCAAATTCACATTTGCCGGCAGCAGGGAAGAAACACACAGGAAATAATCCACTTCCAGAAAAAAAACGCTCCAAGGGGGATTTGCCCTGGATTGAGGGTGAAAGACCCTAATTCTGATGTTTTTAAACCGGTGCCAATGGGAACTTCTGACTTTTAATCCGGGTTATAAATTGGTACAAAAGGTAGTCTGAATGGCCCCTAGGAAGAACTAGAGCCCTTCTTCCTGCCTGCCTGCTCTTCCCTGGTTGGACTGCATACTGACTCTCTGATAGATGGATGGTGGGAGATGCATAAGGCTAAGGGCACATTCATAGAAATATATGCACAATTTGCTTGAGCATTTATTTCAATCCAGTTCCCTCTTCTTCATCACCCTCCATGATCTACCCAAGAAAATGCTGAGAGGTATTTCTGAATCATAGAATCATAGAGTTGGAAAAGACTGCAAGGGCCATCCAGTCCAACCCCCTTCTGCCATGCAGTAACTCTCAATCAAAGCATCCCAAAAGATGGCTATCCAGCCTCAGTTTAAAGACCTCCAAAATAGGAGACTCCACTGGCCTCTGAGGCAGTGTCTTCCATTGTCGAACAGCTCTTACTCTCCGGAAGTTCCTCCTAATGTTGAGCTGGAATCTCTTTTCCTGTAGCTTGCATCCATTGTTCCATGTTCCAGTCTTTGGAGCAGGAAAAAACAAGCTTGCTCCGTCCTCAAAGTGATACCCCTTGAAAAATTTAAACAGGGCTATCATATCACCTCTTAACCATCTCTTCTCCAAGTCATTCCTCATAGGGCATGGTTTCCAGACCCTTCACCATTTTGGTGGCCCTCCTTTGGACACATCCTGGCTTGTCAAAAGATTCTACCCAGACCATCCCACAAGGGATGCTCCAGATTCCCAGAGCTGGATCATGGTTTCCCTGACTGGGTATGACCCTCCAAGGCCAAGTGGAAGATGGATCCCTGACTTATATAGGTTGGAACCAAAGAAAGGAAACCGAGCTGTGCTCACATGATTCCTCTCCTGTTGTTGTTGTGCTCCTTCAAGTTGTTTCCAATTGCTGGCGACCCTAAGGTGACCCCATCACAGGGTTTTCTGGGGATGAGAGTGTGTGGTTCACCCACGGTCACCCAGTGGGTTTCCATGGCCAAGCAGTGAATCGAATCCTGATCTCCAGAGTCATAATCCAACACTCAAACCACTACACCATGTTGGCTCCATGTCCTATCATAACAGACACGAGAACAGTACAAGTGCATTACTGACAGGAGGGTTCCCTCCCCAAAACTGTTCCCAGCTGTTCTGGAATAGAGACCAATCCAACTAATCCAGCAGGGCGTACTAAACACAAGTGGACCATTTTAATGCCAGCGGATAGCTATTAATATTTGGCAACCATGCTACAATGACTCTAGAACTCATCTTCCTAGTGGCACAGCCACAACAGAGAGCTACAGGTCCACAACAAGGAGCCTGCTTTCACCTGTGTGGAGGCACAACCGCTGGAGGGACACAATTGAAGTTTTCTACTCTGTTTAGTATTTAGCATCCAGTGCCCAGTTTGTCTTCTCAAAATCGTTCTCACAGCTGCAGCCTTTTTTTGGCTGAAAATGCTCCTCTCCCTTTGCAGCACCGTCAAAGCAACTTATGGGGGCACTTAACTCCCCAAGAGAACTACATTTATTGCCCCCCCCCACTACGCCAACCATGGGAAGTTCATGTTCTCTGCACATCAAATACTTTCTCCATTCCCCAATCATTTCAGTAGTTCCTCCTCAAGACATCATGCTGTTGTGGTTTGAGTTGGACCAGACCAGGAGACCAGAGTACAAATCCCTCCTCAGGAAACCCAAGTGGTGACCCTGGGTAACCCACACTCTCTCAGCCCATGAGAGAAGCAGTTGATAACTTCCTCTGAAGAAATCTTGCCAAGAAAACTCTAGGAAGGGTCTGCCATGAGTCAGAGTCAATTTGAAGGCACATGATGGCAACAGCAACAAGTTTTTCTTTATAACCGTTTCAGGCAGGAGCCTATCTGGGGCTGCAGAAGCCTCTGATGCAACTGGAAAAAAAAGAAGCAGGTGAGATGGTGGGGCAGGGAGGGGAGAAAAGAGGAGTGTGAGGAATGTACAATGCCTTTCCAAGAGAACTTGGCATTTGCTGCCCCCCTCTCCTTGCCAACCATGGAACAGCAGTGCCTTGGCAAGAAATGAAGAGACAGATGTCAGTCTCATCTGGTCGCCTTGGCTCCAGTTGTTGGTTTCAAATGAACAGCGGAGCCAAGCAAGCATCGGGGTCTTTGTGCCCAGAGAGAAAGGAAATGAGCAAAGCCCTTCTGGTCAACTCCTCCCTCTCCACTGGGCTTGTGCAGCTTGGATGCAGGCAATAGGGCTTGCAAGGCAAAAGAAAAGTGGGGGGGGAGGCGGAAAGAACTGGCACACCGGAATGTAGAACAAAGGAGGTAAGGTAGCTTTGTGGTGAGAGAATGCAAAGAAAACAGCAGATAATCTTTTAACATGTTTGTGAGGCCAGGTATTGACTGAAGCTATTGAAATTTCAAAATAGGATGTTCACTCAAGCTGTAAGACATATACTTAAAATACAGGGCCACTGATTTCACGGGATGTGGTTGATGCAAGAGGGGGGGTTAGGAAAAGTTCTTTCTTTGGACTGCAACTCCTAGAATGGTGGAGGATTCTGGAGCTGTAATCCAGAAAAGGAACTTTTTCCAAGCTCTTCTTGAGAGTCTGTGTCAGGTTCATCTCACTGTATCTTGTATGTTAGGGTGCAATGAAGGATATACTGAGTTAACAAGAAACATATTTTTTGCAAGAGCAGCCAAAGCACGGTACTAAACAGATACTCCTCTGTTCCTCTCATTCCTCTCCCAACCCCACCTATCCTTCCTGTACTACCTCAGCAGTTTGTGCCTCCTACCAATGTCAGGGACTGTATACGATTGCGTTGTCTTCCTTATGCTGCCACAATAGAGGATATTTTGGGATTCCTGGGGGAGTTTTCCGCAGATATCAGAACGCATGGGGTTCGCATGGTATTAAATCATCAGGGTCGGCCCTCTGGAGATTAATAATAATAATAATAATAATAATAATAATAATAATAATAATACTGTTTATTTCTAGCCCGCTTTTCCAAAGATCAATGCGGGTTACAACATGGATACATTGAACAGTATACAATATAAAACATACCAAGTTAAAAACATCATAAAAAACATTCCAATAAAACATTTGCAATTTCCAAAAATAAAACCAGAGAAACAAACTAGCCGAATAGCAACTGTATAATGGGAGAGAAAACAGATGTCAAGACACATGGGAGAAAGCTTGTTGGAAGAGATAGGTCTTAAGTTTCTTCCTAAACTGGTCAAGGGAGGTAACAGAGCGGAGGTTGTCGGGAAGGGAGTTCCAGGTCTGCGGGGCCGAGACAGAAAATGCCCTTAGAGAAGACGAGATATATCTTGTCTTGGGAACCCTTAGCAATTGCTTCCCGACCGATCTAAGAGCACGGGGCGGATTATATGGGGAGAGGCGGTCCTCCAAGTACCCTGGGCCCAAGCCATTTAGGGCTTTATATGTCATAACCAACACCTTGTATTGCGCCCGGAAGCGAATGGGCAGCCAATGTAGATCTTGCAAAATAGGTGTTATATGGCTGGTCCTGGAGCTACCAGTGACCAGCCTTGCTGCCAAATTCTGCACTAATTGAAGCTTCCGGGTTTGGTACAAGGGTTGCCCCATGTAGAGCGCATTACAGAAATCCAACCGAGAGGTTACCAGAGCATGTACCAACGTTTCAAGGTCCCCCCAGCCCAGATAGGGTCACAGCTGGCCTATCAGCCGAAGCTGATAACAAGTGCTCCTGACCGTCGCATCCACCTGAGATGTAAGGTGGAGCGACGAGTCCAGAAGCACCCTCAGACTGCGAACTGAGTCCTTCACGGGGATCATGACCCCATTCAGGACAGGTGGACAAATATCCTTTCCCGGACCAGGAGAACCTACCACTAGCACTTCCGTTTTCTCTGGATTCAAACTGAGTCTGTTTTCCCTCATCCAGTCCATTAACGACTCCAAGCAGGCATTTAGAGGAGAGATGCCATCCCTAGTCACTGCATCAGTCGGAGACACAGAGAAACATATTTGGGTGTCATCAGCGTACTGATAACACTGCACCCCGTGTCTCCGGATGATCTCTCCCAGCAGTTTCATGTAAATGTTAAATAGCATGGGGGACAGAATAGCTCCTTGAGGGACACCAGATGTAAGTGCCCTCTTATCGAAGCAAACGTCCCCCAGCTGCACCATCTGGAATCTACCCGAGAGGTAGGAACGGAACCACTGGAGCGCAGTGCCCACGATACCTAACTCCTTCAGGCGTTCCAGAAGGATACCATGGTCAATGGTATTGAAAGCCGCTGAGATATCCAAAAGCACTAACAGGGACACGCTCCCCCTGTCCATGCCCAGATGGAGATCATCGACTAAGGCGACAATGGCGGTCTCAACTCCATAGCCCACCTGGAAGCCAGTTTGAAATGGGTCTAGAAAATCCGTATCATCCAAGATCGATTGTAGCTGGAAAGCGACTGCTCTCTCGATCACCTTCCCCAAAAACGGAGATGCTTTTATACAAATGAAACCTTCTGACTGAGCATTTATGGCTGCTCAGAAGTGCAATAAGAAAACAATGAAGGACAGATATGTTGAAGTCTTTCAGTGTTCTGCTGAGGAGATGAACTTTGTATTAATGGGGGGCACTTTAAATTGAAATGGCTTATCCCCACCACCATGCATTTCTCCACCTTCGTACTCCTTTCCAGCTCCCACGGCAGTCATCCCAACTGAAGCAGCACTCTATCAGCCCTCTGTGCTCCTCAGTCCATGGACACTTCAACCTTCTACTGCATACTATCCAGCTGGCACCCAGCTCTTCATGAACTACACAGCATATTACCCTAGTATGCAGCAGAGAATGGATCTGTACACACAGATGAGTCTGCCAGGTCAGTGCCCAAAAAATGGGTTTGTCTTTAAAGGCCCAAGCAGTTAGATTTCTTAATGGAGGTTCTACTTGACTTCTTGCACAATGTCAGCCAGCCAAATGGAGATTTCTCTGAAACCTAGCACAAGAAAAGTTTCCACTGTCTTGCATATCTGCCTATGTTGGTTTTTTTGTGTGATTTTTTTTAAAAAAAAATAACCAAAGACACATCCACTTTATCAATGACCACAGAGACACTCCGCCGCCCCCGGCAATACAAACTTGTCATTTAAAGCTTTTGGAACATTCACTATTTGAGAGCACACTTGCCAAAGTCACAAGAAATATTTTGGGGTTTCTTTCCCCCTGTACGGTATTCAAAATGTTAAATTATTTTTCTGTCACAGAAAGGACCCTACTTGAAATTAGGACACTACTAAAAATTTGTTGAAATAGTATGTTGTGCTAAAAAAACTTTTTTTAATTTGCACATGCTTTTTTTATATTAAAGACCTTATATTCTTTGGCCTTTTATTAAAATGGTTTTGTTTTGTATATATTTATTTGTTTAAAATGTATCTTTGGATTCTAGCCAGATTTACTTGACAGTGTAGAAAGTGCTTAAGAATGGAAAATGCAATATGTTGGAGAGGAGAATAGTACTTTAACTTTTGTAATATATTATATAAATATAATATATGTATACAGTATATATAAAACAAGAAACATATTATAAAAGAATTAGGATACGTTACTAAACATCTATCCTTGTTAAAGTATACTGAGCCATCAAGGCGTCTACCAAACACATTGTCCCAGGCATAGAGGCACAGAGTTCCACTGATTTGCCACAGAGACCTACAGGTTACGACCAAGTGAATTTATTGTTCCAAATTTTGACTGGAACCTGTTATAAAGAAATGACAAATAACATCGCAGAGAGCTGCTGTGGTACAGTGTTTTGGGAGCTGAGATTAGGATCAGGGCTGGAATTATTATTATTATTATTATTATTATTATTATTATTATTATTATCATCCTTTATTTATAAAGTGCTGTAAATGTACTCAGCGCTGTACATACAATCTTTTTAATTAGATGGTTACCTGCCCTCAGGCTTACAATCAAAAAAGACATGACATAAAAGGAGAAGGGAAAGGTGGTGGGGCTAGTAGGCTAATACATATAAAGTACATAGCAATACAGGAAATGGTTCGATAAAACAGGCACCAAAAGAACATCAAATAGCAAGCGACAATTATGCAATGCCTGGGAACGCTTCTCTGAACAGGGTGGTCTTCAACTCAGTTTTGAAGCTGGTTAAAGAAGTGATGGCTCTTGCTTGTGGGGGAAGAAGGTTCCAGGAGGGGCAGCAAGTGAAAAGGGGCGAATCCGGGATGGGGCAGAGGAAATCCTGGGCTGGGACAGCAGACCTTGACTACCAGAACAGAGGGCCCTGGTGGGAAGGTGAGTAGAAAGAAGGTCTGATAAGTAAAGAGGGGCCAGTCCATGGAGGGCTTTGAATGTCGACAGCAGGAGCTTATACTGAATGCAGAAAGGGAGGGGGAGCCAGTGAAGGGATGCCAATGCAGGAGAGATGTGGTCAGAGCGGTGGGCAGATGTGATAATGCATGCAGCTGAATGCTGGGCAAAGATTAAATGATGGAGGTGAGAAAGAGGAAGCCCAGCCAGGAGGATGTTACAGTAATGAAGTCGTGAGATCACTAGGGCATGGACCAGGATCTTGGCAGTAGAGGCGGAGAGATATGGTCGGATTTTGGCAATATTGTACAAAAAGAATCTACAAGCCTTGGCTGTGGTCTGGATCTGAGGGATACACGACAGAGAAGAGTCAAAGATAAAGCCAAGACTGCGGGCTTGCTGGACTGGTTGAATAGAAATGTTGTCCACAGAGACAGAAAAGGAGTCTTGAAGGGTGGACTTAGGAGGAAAGACAAGAAGCTCCGTCTTGGACATGTTGAGCTTCAAACGCCGATGGCGCATCCACTGTGAGACAGCTGTAAGGCAAGACGAGACTCAAGCCTTGGAGAAAGGTCAGGGGTGGAAAAATACAACTGAGTGTCATCGGCATGCAGATGGTAGGAATATCTAGAGCTGGTAGATGAAAGATGGATGGAACATCTTTATGGCTGCTCCAGAGGGTAAGACCCAACCAGTGGAGTCAAATAAAAAGAAATGAGATTGCAACTAAAAATAAGTAAGAATTTCCTGATAAGAAGAACTCTTTGACAGTGGAAAAGATTGCTGCGGGAGGTGGTTGGCTTTTCTTCACTGGGGTTTTTAAACAGGGGTTGGATAGACTTTTTAACAGTGGATTCCTCCACTGGCAGGAGATTGGATGAACTGACCCTAGTATTCCCTGCCAACTCTATGAATTTATCCATGTGATTGGGCAGTGAACTCTAGAAAGCTGTCTCTGCACTTCCCATATCCCCGACACATTTGGTAAATTGCACAACTATTGCTTTAGTTTTTAGGTAATAAGCTCTCAGGCCTGGAAAATAAAATTTATGAATACTGTAAGTGGATAGAAATGATCAGTGATGAACAGTAATTGAAGGGGGAACTGATCATTATCAACAACTTGGGCGACAGAATTGGGGGCATACTCATCAAATTTGCAGATGACACCAAATTAGGAGGAGTAGCTAATACCCCAGAGGACAGGATCAAAATTCAAAATGACCTCAATAGACTAGAAAGCTGGGCCAAAGCTAACAAAATGAAATTCAACATGGAGAAATGTAAGGTACTGCACTTAGGGCGGGGAAATGAAATGCACAGATATAGGATGGGGGAGACCTGGCTGAACGAGATACATGTGAAAGGGATCTAGGAGTCCAAGTAGACTACAAGTTGAATATGAGTCAATAGTGCGATGCGGCAGCTACAAAGGCCAACGCAATTTTAGGCTGCATCAATAAAAGTATAGTTTCTAAATCAAGGGAGGTAATAGTGCCACCACATTCTGCTCTGGTCAGGCCTCACCTGGAATACTGTGTCCAGTTCAGGGCAGCACAATTCAAAAAGAATGTGGAGAAAATGGAGCGTGTCCAAAGGAGGGCAACTAAAATGGTGAAGGGTCTGGAAACCATGCCCTATGAGGAACAAGTTAGGGAGCCAGGGATGTTTAACCTGGAGAAAACATCTCCTGATATGATAGCCCTGTTTAAATATTTGAAGGGAGGTCATATTGAAGAGGGAGCAAGCTTGTTTTCTGCTGCTCCCGAGAACAGGACCCGGAACAATGGATGCAAGCTACAGGAAAAGATATTCCACCTCAACATTAGGAAGAACGTCCTGACAGTAAGGGCTGTTTGACAGTGGAACACACTCCTTCCTCAGAGTGTAGTGGAGTCTCCTTCCTTGGAGATCTTTAAGCAGAGGCTGGATGGCCATCTGTCGGGGATGCTTTGATTGAGAGTTCCTGCATGGCAGGGGGTTGAACTAGATGGCCCTTGTGATCTCTACGATTCTATATATCTTTGCCTTGGTTGGGTTCATACTTCTTCTGCTGGATTACCAGCAATTCTTATGTGCCTTCAAACATTAAGAAGAACTTCTTGACATTTATTGCTGTTTGACTGTGTGATACACTCCTTCGAAGAGTGGCGGAGTCTCCTTCTTTGGAGGGTTTTAAACAGAGGCTGGATGGCCATCTGTTAGGTTTGTGCTTTGATTGTGTGTCCCTCCACGACAGAATAGGATTGGACTGGATAGTCCTTGGGGTCTCCTCTAACTCTATGATTTTATGATTTTTAAGTCTTTTCTGACTTATGGCAAACTTAAGGGGACATTATCACAGGGTTTTCATGGCAATATTTCTTCAAAAGATTTTTGCAGTTGCCTTTCTTGGAGGCTGGAAGAGTGCAACTAGTCCAAGGTAACCCAGTGGGCTTCCATGGCTGAATGAGGATTTGAACCCTGGTCTCCTGGAATTCTTTTTGAACACCCAAACCACTACACCATGATGGCTAGCCAGGGATAGGTATCATCGTCATCATCATCATCATAAAATACAGGTTCATATCTTCTCTCCTGCTTCCACATAAAATGTGTGATTAACAAAGGAGGCGGGGAAAACAGAGAATCTGCAAAAAATATGAACACGTTTAGAGATGTATTTTTGAGTCTATTTGATAAATAATAATAATAATAATAATTTGTTTTATTTATATACCGCTATTCCAAAGATCATAGCGGTGAACAGCAAGTAAGCCAATTAGCAAGTAAGCTAATTTGCCCCCAACAGTCTGGGTACTCATTTTAGTGACCTCGGAAGGATGCAAGCCTGAGTCGAGCTTGGGCCCTTCTGCTGGTCTTGAACTCGCAACCTTGTGGTTTTGAGTGTATGGCTGCAGTACAGGCATTTAACCACTGCTGCACCAGCACAGTTCAAGACCATGTACCACAACTATACAGTA
>NC_056522.1:6105402-6106710 GCF_019175285.1 Sceloporus undulatus | reverse complement strand
TTTATTTATATACCGCTATTCCAAAGATCATAGCGGTGAACAGCAAGTAAGCCAATTAGCAAGTAAGCTAATTTGCCCCCAACAGTCTGGGTACTCATTTTAGTGACCTCGGAAGGATGCAAGCCTGAGTCGAGCTTGGGCCCTTCTGCTGGTCTTGAACTCGCAACCTTGTGGTTTTGAGTGTATGGCTGCAGTACAGGCATTTAACCACTGCGCCACCAGGGCTCTTAAATAAATAGTTCTTTGTTGCTATGTGCTGTCAAGTTGGTTTCAACTTATGGTGACCTGATAAATGGAAGACCTCCATGAGCTCCGCCATCAACAGCCCTGCGCAGGCCTTATAAGCTATGGCTTCCTTTTACTGAATCAATTCATCCGTAATGTGGCCTTCCTCTTTACCTACCACATTATACACATATAAACATAATCTTTTTCTAAATGTATGCATCTATCAATGTATTGTATCACAGAATATATGTTTTTAAACACATTGGCATTTTGAGCCAAGAAATGCATAGTGCAATTCAGAGAAGTGCACAATCTGAGGAGTAATTACATTCTGAAACACCCATTAACCAAGGAGGTGCGGACTGAGTCAGTTCACACTGAAAATCTTGAAGCCTGCAGCACCTCCAGTGCCAGCAGATGATGGACACCATCCCACAGCTGGCAGTGGTTCAAGGAGGGTGATGAATAAAGAATTCTCACTCTATATAGGGCAAAGAACATTTCATCTAAGAGGGATGGGTCTGCATCAGACCACAGGCCTACCTAGTCATGTGTTCCCACAGTGTTTACAGTTCTGAGAAGCCTCAAAACTCATAGACATGTGTGCAGTAATACTCTCCTGCCTGTTACCTCCAGCAGCTGGCATTTAATGGGATATTAACATTAGAGATAACTGATAGTTAATAGAAATCCATCAGTGATACTTTTATATACTTGTTGCAAGCTTTCAAAGCTCCCCGGGCTTCTTCATCAGGCAAGATATTACAAACCAAATAGGAAGAAAAATAATTTGGACTGAATTTGCATGTTTTACCTCTACATCACCAAAATGTTCCTGATGCAAAAACATGGATACCTCTTGAAGAATTCATTGTTCTCTGCCTACAAAGAGGCCTGTGACCTCACTGGAATGGAGACATACTGGATCGCAAAAGAGGGGTCCATGCTGAGAGCAAATGGACTTTAAGGCCTGTTACAGACAGCCAAAATAAAGCTGCTTCAAGTCACAGTGGAGGTATGGTGTTTCAATGATGCATGCATCCTAAGAGTCCAGAAGTCACACCAAAGCCACGCTCCAGC
>NC_056522.1:6037559-6101338 GCF_019175285.1 Sceloporus undulatus | reverse complement strand
TTGGATTTGTTGTGGTTTTTGTGGTGTGAATTTTGTTTTAAAATCACAAAAGTATTGGGGTGGGGAGGGAGAGCAGGGATGAAGAGCATCCCAAACTTTCACACCCTGAACTCTGTCTCTTCCCCCTGCCAAGCAGCTTCTATCATCACCCTTTTGGCAATCCCAACACAAGGAGACACCTCTTCTCTCAGCTTCATTCATGAGCTAATCAGAGGTTTTAAAATATCACCACCCTTTTTCAGGGGATCATTTCTGTACTTGTTTCAAAGGAGCTTTTGATTACATGCAAACCTATGTGGGGATCTTGATAGCCACTAAAACTGCAGGGGACAGAGTTTCTCCCTGACCCTCCAAGAGAAAAAGAAATCATATGAGCTTTGTGGATCAGGCCCAACTGCTACCTGTCCTGGACTGCAGCCAGCACACACAGACACAGGCCAATAAGAATGGCTTAGCCCAGCAAGTGGAAGCCGGACACAGACCTGCAAGAGTAAGCGTGAGACAGTCCAAGAAGCCAAGCCGAGTCAGCAGTCCGAAACCAAGCCGAAGTCAGGATACCGGGAGTCAGAGTTGTCAAAGCAGTCCAAGGTCAAGCAGCCAGAAGAAAAAGGGTCCAGTCCAAGGTCAAAGCAACAAGGAGTCAAGATACAAGAAGCCAGCAGCAATCACACCAAGAGATCTGGCCCTGAGTTGAGGCCTTTCTACAGCTTAAGTAAGGGAAACTCTCCCTCGTGCCACCTGCAGCTGGTTGCTGATTGCTTTCTGCACATCCTCCTAGACCTGCACCTGCAAGCACTCTCAGCCCTTCGCTGTTTGTAAGTAGGCACCTCCAGGGAAGCTTCCCCCGAGTCACACTAGGCTGTTGCACCATAGGAGGCAGCTCACTAACACTAGGACCTGGTTGGGCCTCCTCCTCTGAGGCTGGGAGATCACAGCCACAGCTGGGACCTGGCAGAGCAGGATGAGCACCTGGTGTAGCCTCAATTAGCTCTTGCTCTGGAGGAGACCCCTCTTCATCATCCTCCTCCGAGAGCTGTTCTTGGCTGGCCATGACACTACCTAGCTGAACACTGTTTTTCCCCACAGCAGTTGGGGGAAAGCAAAGCAGGAAATGAACACAATAGCACTCTTCTGTTCAGGTTCCCAAGCAACTGGTTTGCAAGGACTTTACAGCTTCAGATTGTTGTTGTGTGCCTTCAAGTTGTTTCTGATTCATGGTGATCCTATCATGGGGTTTTCTTGGCAAGTTTCTTCAGAGGAGTTATGTCATTGCCATCTTCTGAGGCTGAGATACTGTGACTTGTCCAAGGCCACCCAGTGGGTTTTAATGTTCCAGTCGGGATTGAAACCCTGTTCTCCAGAGTCATAGTCCAACACTCAAACCACTACATCATCCTGGCTCTCAGATACAGCTTCAGCTAGTGGAGGTTATACACCAACATCATGACTGTAGATAGTTCTATTTTTCCAGGATCTGAAAGGAATTCTGTAGGTTAACTGTGCATAGAGTGAAACTATGGCAGGATACAGACCACCCAAAAAGGGCAGTCTGCCCGTGCCTTGTTTTGCTGTGCGAGGGAGCCGCAGCAGACAAACCGCGCAGTTCCCTCGTGCAGCAAAAAGAACCTGCAAAAACAGGTTCTTCTTGCAGCGCCATAAGGACATCACAGTGCAACATCCTTATGGGGGTGTGATGTGCGGATGCTAAGCGTCTGTCACGTCAAAATGGCGGTGCCCGTGTTTATAGGGCGCCACCATTTTGACACCCTCATCACGTGCTGGGGTGAGGGCAGTATGGGCGGTGCGCCCTTGGCCAACCCCTAGCACATGACGGGGGTGCTGCAAAGGCCCTTCTGGAGAGGGCCTGTATTTCCTTTTTTCTATCCGGAACTGGAAATTACAGGAAAAGCACACAAGTTTTGATGGATTCGTACTGTGAGACAACACTGGGGAAGCTTCTTTTTGGAGGTCTCTGCAAGCTGAAGAATTGTCACAGGGTATGAAGCAGTGTGGAGTGTCATACAAAAAGGGCAGAGTGAATTGGTGCTGTTAATTGTAAAATGCCTGATGTGACCACTGAAAAATGAATCCCACCAAGTTGCAGAAACCCAGCCACATACTTCTGTGTTTTCCCTCACCTTAACCTTAAAATGCAGAGGTGAAAATGAAAGACTAAGGATTGTCCTGCCGTGTAGGCCAGGCTCAGAGAACCTCCAGAAAAGTGACCTCTTTTGTGGCAATCTGTGATCCTCCCTGTCATTTCCTATAAATAATTAGGAAGGGATGAGAAAACTGCCAGGAGGCAAGAAGCCTTCTCAGTGCCTTAAGATGTACATCATGTCACAGCAGGTATCAGGGGTTAGTGCTATCAGGCATCTCCCAAGGTTTACACTCAGTTCAGCACAAACTGCCATAGCCCTTAACTCTATCTCTGCTTCCTCTCCTTCCTCCTTCCCTATTGCTACTTGGTACCAGCACAGTTTTGTCCATCTTCAATATCGCAGAATGACAAAATGAAAAGAAAAAACCCCACAGTGCTTGCATTTCTGTGTACAACAGAGCCTGGGACTGGACTGTAACTTCCAGAACCACGAGCCAGGTTATGGGAGTTGTAGTCCAAAGAGCCTCTCCATTGACGCCCCCTTGTCGTGGGGGAGAGGCTTGCGCACCCTAATATTGTTGTGAGCTATGCTGGTGGTGGTATAATAGCCATCGGTAGGGCCTCCCATGCCAGACAGGTCACAACCGAAGGGTCTGACCAAGAGCGCCAAAGGGCAGGATGGGCTCTCTAGCCTTATGGCAACCATCCTAGGAGAAGGAAAACTCTAATCCCAAACCCGGGCAGATGGTGCTTGTCTAACCCTGTAAGGTCAACCATCTAAGAGAAGGAAACTCTAATCAAAACTACGATCTGAGGACCTCGCTGCCACTGTCCATGCTTGTCAAGGCCTCAGCAGACGAACCTCTGGTTTAAAGGGTGAGGCCAATTCTGTGCACGCTGCGCTCCACCAGAAAAATCCATTGCACGGGCTCAAAGGATACATCCAATCTCCAAAAAAGCCCTGTAGCGATAGGCGAGGGACAAAACGGCAGGTGTAAAGATGCACTGGAAGCCATAGACCCAACCCTGCATGCAGGCGGTTCAGGACTTTGGTCGCTTGAGACTGATCCGGGGATGACAGTCTTGTTCGGCAGCATCCTGAATCACCAATCAGCCTTTTTTAAGGAGAGCACTGCTTGCTCCATATGGAGAGGGGCCTAGAAAAGGTGGCCTAAAGAAAGCTCATCCCCAACAACCCGGTTGGCCAGCCGCAGCCAACGGGCATCTTCTGATGCGGTCAAACAAAGACAAAGAGACAAAGGCACACAGCAGCCTCCAAAGGTGCAAATAGACTGATGCTTGCATGCTGGAACATCAGAACCATGCAAGATTCTGCAGATAGTGGACATCCTGAATGCCGTTCTGCTCTAATAGCCCATGAACTGTCACGACTTAACGTCGACATCGCTGCTCTTAGTGAAGTTCATCCCCATGAGGAAGGCAGCCTTAAAGAACATGGTGCTGGCTACACACTCTACTGGTCTGGCAAACCCAAAACTGAAAAACATCTTTCAGGTGCAGGCTTCATGATCAAAAACTCCATTGCCTCCAAACTCGAAACCTTGCCAACAGGATACTCTGATCGCATTATCTCCTTACACCTCCCACATGTTGTTCTCTTCAGTATATATGCCCCAACTATGCAAGCCGACCCTGCGGAGAAAGACAAATTCTACTCAGACCTACGCCACCTTATACAAAAAGTCCCTGCAGAAGACAAAATCGTTATCCTTGGTGACTTCAATACCAGAGTAGGAAAGAACTTCGAAACCTGGAAAGGTGTTTTAGGCAAGCATGGTGTTGGAAACTGTAATGATAACAGATGCCTCCTGCTAGAGTTTTGTGCAGAACAGCAGCTGACTATTACAAACATCATCTTTCAGCAGAAAGATAGCCCGAAGACAACCTGGATGCATCCTGATCCAAACACTGGCACCTCATTGACCATATCCTAGTGTGCCAGAGAAATATTCGCGATGTCCGTCATACCCGAGTGATGCCCAGTGCAGAATGTCAAACAGATCATCACCTTGTAAGATGCAAACTAAATCTTCATTTTAAGTTCAAACCTAAGAGGGGTGGCATCCTAAAGAGGAGACTCCAAGTCAACAATCTTCAACAAGCTGCCGTGAGAGACAACTTCCAGGCAAATTTGCAAACAAAACTTGAAGACCATCCTGTAGACTCTTGTCCTACAGTGTTTTGGCAACATATCAAAAACAGCATCCTGCAGTCTGCGGAAGAATCCTTAGGATTCTCCCTCAAGAAAAATCAAAACTGGTTTGATGAAAACAACCAAGAGATCCAGGAGCTGTTGGCAAAGAAGAGAACTGCTCACCAGGCACACTTCGCCCAGCCATCCTGCCATGTCAGAAAAGCAGCCTTTCGCGTCGCATGTAGTCAACTCCAACAAAAACTCCAAGACATTCAGAACAAATGGTGGATCAACTTAGCAGAAAAGACACAACGTTGTGCAGATCTGGGTGATTCCAGAGGATTTTACGAAGCTCTTAAAGCAGTGTTTGGATCTACATATCAGATGGTCAAACACTAATCACAGATAAAGCTTCCATTCTGAACCGATGGGCTGAACATTTCCAAAGCCTCTTTAGTGCCAACCGAGTACTCCAAGACTCAGCTATTCAACATATGACACGACAACCGATGAAAAAGGAATTGGACATAGCTCCCACTTTGGAAGAGACCCTTAAGGCCATACAGCAGATGAAAAATGGAAAGGCTGCCGGGATTGATGGAATTCCACCTGAAGCTTGGAAACATGGAGGTCATCACGCACTCCATGCTAAACTCCACGAGCTCCTTGTGAGTTGCTGGGAAAAAGGCAAACTGCCATCAGATCTCCGAGATGCAGTCATCATCACCCTGTACAAGAAAAAAGGAGCAAAATCGGATTGCTCAAACTATCGAGGTATAACACTGCTCTCCATTGCTGGAAAAATCCTTGCAAGGATACTGCTGAACAGATTAGTCCCTGCTATTGCAGAAGAGCTTCTCTCTGAAAGCCAATGCGGCTTTAGAGCTAATAGGAGCACTACAGACATGGTATTTGCCCTTAGTCAACTGCAAGAGAAATGTAGAGAGCAGAACAAAGGACTCTATGTAACATTTGTCGACCTCACCAAAGCCTTCGACACTGTGAGTAGAAAAGGTCTGTGGCAGATCCTGGAACGACTAGGATGCCCCCCCAAATTCCTCAAAATGATCATCCTGCTACATGAAGGCCAGCAAGGTCAAGTCAGATATGACGATGCTCTCTCGGAGCCCTTTCTAATAACTTACGGTGTGAAACAAGGTTGTGTTCTCGCTCCAACTCTATTTACAATCTTCTTCAGCATGATGCTCCAAAGAGTTATGGCAAATCTCAAAGAAGAAGACGGCATTTATATACGCTACCGTACTGATGGTAGCCTGTTTAACTTAAGCCGGCTGAGGGCCCACACTAAGACTCTAAACTATCTAGTCTGTGAGCTGTTTTTTGCTGACGATGCTGCCCTCGTTGCCCATACGGAAGCAGCTCTGCAGCACCTAACATCTTGTTTCGCAACAGCTGCAGAGCTCTTTGGGCTGGAAGTCAGTCTGTAGAAAACGGAAATTCTCTACCAGCCGGCACCACAGGAAGAACACTACCATCCCCACATCACTGTAGGCACATATGTGCTTAAGTCCATCCAGCAGTTCATCTACCTAGGAAGCATCATCTCCTCAGACACCAAGATTGATAAAGAGATCGATCACAGACTGGCAAAGGCATATAGTGCATTCGGAAGGCTTCACAAAAGAGTCTGGAGTAACAAACACTTGAGGTGAAGCACAAAAATCAGTGTGTATAGAGCCATTGTACTGTCTATTCTTCCAATTTTAATTCTGTTTTATTCCCTATGGTAACTATCTTACATACTATTGTTTAATTGTTAACTATTTTATTTTATCTGTTTACTAGTATATCCTTTAGCACATATTGTATATCTTTTAGATATACATAAGCTGTAGACAAGTAGTGCATGTTCTGGTTCTGGTGCACGTTTAGGTTATGCATATGTATTTATATTGTATGGAGGTTTATTGCACCTAGTGCACTGTATTTACATTTTATATATAGCTGTGTGATACTGCTTTTTATTATGTTACTAGTATTTTGAAACGGCCCTTGGGCTACTCAATAAATTGTATTACTGTCTATTCTCCTCTATGGGTCTAAAACATGGGTCACCTATCGCCAACACCTACGACTCCTTGAACGCTTTCATCAGCGCTGTTTACGCACAATTCTAAATATACACTGGTCTGACTATGTGACAAATGTTGCTGTCCTTGAGCAAGGAGGGATCACCACATTGAGGCCATGCTATTGAGGACGCAGCTGCGCTGGGCAGGACACGTTTCTAGGATGAAGGACCATCGCCTCCCAAAAATAGTATTTTACAGTGAACTCGCATCAGCGTAAGAGGGGCGCTTCAAAGAAGAGATACAAGGACTCCCTGAAACAACATCTTAGGCTTGGCCAAATTGATCACCAATAATGGTCTGCCCTGGCCTCGCATCGGGAGGCATGAAGATGCACTATCCACGATGCTGCAGCTTTTTTCGAAAGCTCATGCCGAACAAGTCTCGAAGAGAAACGACAACGCAGAAAGAACCACAACCCGGAAACATCACCCAAAGAGACTTTCCACTGTGCTTTCTGTAACCAGACCTGTTTGTCCCGGATTGGCCTTTTTAGTCACCAATGCACTTGTACAAAGCGCGGGATGAGTCCTTCCTGAATCTTCGTTCGCGAAGCAAAGCCAGAGAGAATCCAAAGAGTGATTTTGCTAAGCTCTGGGAAATATTGGCATCAAACTCTGGATCAGCTGCAAGGGATGGAAGCTCAAGCCTTAGAGAAGGAGGTAGTGCTTTTCTTTTTCTAAATAGGAATTGCTGTGAATGAGGAAACTATCACCAAGGGTGACTCCCTTCCCATGCAAGGCTTCCTCTCCTCCATCCTGCCTGTGTCCTTATGTGAGCCTGTGAGTGTCACGATTTGATCTACAAGAGTTTGGCCATCTCTTTGCTTCTAATCGCAGGACCACGTAGAGCTCCCAAATGAATTATGCACTCCCTGTTTGCACTTCCCAAGCCAACTCCATTATCTCGCTGGGCACACCTGGCATCTACAAGACAGATTTCCCTTCATCGAAGTGTGCAGGCAACTGTTTGTGCTTGGACACAGAGTGAGTATTAAATCAGAACAGAGGTACTGACATCCCTACAAGCATTTCCTGTGGCTGCCTTTGCAACAAAGCGGGAGACTGACATAATGCCAGGTAATGGGAGAAAGGGGTGGATTTGCACTGACAAAAATAAATCTCCCTGTTTTGCAACAAGGGTAGGAAAGATTTGTGGCTGGTGTGACTCCTGACTAAGGCCACTATGTCATACTACTCACATAAACACTATGTCCTGCAGTGAGATGGATGCCAAGGAAAGATAGGACACTTTTGGTTGTGGCCCCTCTTGGGTAAGCCCAGCTCCCCTGTCTTTGCAGATACCTATTACATGCCAGCTGAAGATGCTGCTCTTTCCTCAGGCTTTCAAGGGAGTTTAGTTCACCTTGATGATTTTCATTATTTTCAGCTGCTCCTGGTTCTGTTTCCTCATTGGACATTCCCCTATCCATTTTCTGATTCTTAAACCTTAAAAGGTCTGCTTGTGTAGCTCTGTATCCTCCCACTGCCTGGTAGCAGTCAAACCTCAGAGAGGCTTCTGCTGCTTTTACCAAGACACATACTTAAAAGTAAATATTATTGAGCTCAAAGGAACTTACTTCTGAACAGATATTCGTAGAACTGTGCTGCAGTAGCTGCATGTTACACAGACAATCCCCACACTGTTCAATGGGGTTCATTCCTAGCTGAACCAGCTAGGACAGTAGAGCAACATTGGTGGAAAACTAGGAGCGAGTCTGACTGAAGATGGGCTAGAGCCTAGTTGAGTGACAGTGTGGGCAGCAAATAAATTATTTTTGCTATCACCACTGCATCTGCAAGGAGCTGTCCAGCAGAGCTGTTTCAAGGAATCAGAGGTTTATTATACAGTCAGCCCTCCTCATAAGCAGGCTTGCCTTCCATGGCTTTGAGCTTAAGGCGGAAGGCAAGCCCCATTAGAAATAATGAAGTGCGTACCCATACTGTGTGCCCTGTGTGCCGCTGCGTGCCCATGCTTAATTATTTCCTATGGGGCTTGAGCATACACTCTTTTCCCCATACACGGGAGAGTCCGGAATGGATCCCCTACGTATAGGGAGAGTGGACTGTATAAGAGAAAATGCAGACCATTCAACAGCCAGCTGTGAAGAGTTGCATGCTACTTTGCAGATAAAATCACTCAGATCAACTCACTTGGATGACTTCCAGTGGATGTAACCCTGGCTCCTACTAATCCAGTGTTATTGGATACTTTTTCAAGTTGTGTAGCCTGAGGATATGAACGGGATCCTTGGAGAGGTGAGAGCCACCACATGTGTGCTAGACCCTTGTCCATCCTGGCTTATTAAACAGGCCAGAGGAGGGCTTGGGAGGAAGGGAGTAGTCAGTGCCTCCCTTCAATGACAGAGTTCCAGCTTGCTTAAAGGAGGCAGTTGTGAGGCTTTGGTTGAAAACACCATCCTAGGATCCCTTCATAATTATTTGCATGCGTCCAACATACCATTTTTGGGCAAGGTATTGGAGCCTGTGGTAGCCTCCCATCTCCAGGGGTTCCTCAATGAAGCAGATTATCTAGATCAGTGAATCCCAAACTTTGGTTCTCCAGATGTTTTGAACTTCAGCTCCCAGAATTCTTTACTGTTACCCAAGCTAGCTCGGGCTTCTGAGACCTGAAGTCCAAAACCCCTGGAGGACCAATGTTTGGGAGTCTCTGATCTAGATCAATTTCAGTCTGGTTTCAGGTCTCATTATGGGACAGAGATAGCTTTGGTCCCTTTGGGGGATGACGTATGCAGGGAACTGGACAAGGGAAGTGTGTCCCTATTGGTTTTGCTGGACCTCTCAGTGGCTTCCCTTCTGAGCACATTGCTGGAATGGAAATGGGAGGCATTGTTTTACAGTGGTGATATTCCTCCTGGGAAGAGTGAACTTAGAAAGTGGTGCTGGGAATTCCTGTTAATCCCCAGTCCATTTGGCCTTTGTGGATTCTCAGGGTTCTGTTTTGTCCTGCATCCTATTTAATAATAAATATGAAACCATTGGGAGAGGTTTGGAGTTTTGGAATGCAGTGCCATCAATATGTAGATGATATGCAGCTGTACTATTCCTTTCTACCTCGATGCAAGAAGGCTGTCTTGGTTCTAAACTGGTGCTTGAGTACTATAATTTGTTTAATGTTCACATTTTGTATGTTTTTAACTGTATTTTTCTTAGAGTCACATAGTCACAAAACCATAGAGTTGGAAGGGGTCCGAGAAGCCATAAAGTTCAGCCCCCTGTTCAGTGCAGGATCTCCAGCTAAAGCATCCCCACCAGGTAGATGTCCAGCCTCTTTTTCAAGACGTCTAGAGAAGGAGACCCCACTACTTCATGAGGCAATTGAACACTGAGCATTGCCAAACAGCTCTTACTGTCAAGAAATTCCTTCCGATGTTCAATCAAAATCTACTCTCCTGTAACTGAATATCATGACATCTGGTCTTACCCTCTTGTGAACTGTTAGCCACTTTGAGTCCCAATTTGAGGAAAGCTGGAATACAAATATATATAATAATAATGACAACAGCCAGCACTGCTACCACCACAGGTCTGATTTCAAAGCAGAAGAGTATGAGATTGGAATGGATAGCCCTTGTGGTCTCTTCCAACTCTATGATTCTATGTAAAGAAGCAATCTGAAGCCCACCTATCCAGACTGAACACTAAACACATAGAATTTTAGAGTTGGAAGGAGTAGCAAAGACCATGTAGTCCAACCTTTTGCCTTGCAGGAATACACAACTAAACCACTAGTGAGAAGTGGCCATTCAGCTCCTGTTTAAAGACCTCCAGATAACAAATAATCTGAGGAGCCCTGATGGCACAGCGATTAAATGTCAGTACTGTAGCCACAAGGCTGTGAGTTCAAACTCAGGGGCTCCAAGGTTGACTCAGCCTTTCATCCTTTCGTTGGTCAGTAAAATGAGTCCATAGCTTGGTTGGGGGGTAATTGGCTTACAGATTGTAAACTGCTTAGAGAGTGCTGAGTTCACTGACAAGCAATATAGAAATGTATATACTACTGCTATCGCTATAACAAATGAGTGATAACAGTAGTAATAATGGAACACAGGGTCTGAATAACATGTAGAGACCTACTGATGTATTCAACCCATTGAACTGTATATTTTTGTATGGAGAACATATAAGGGGGGTAGGCAGAGGGGTTTTCTAACTACTAGGTGGGTGTGTTGTTGTTCTTTTTAAAGAGGAGGAAGCATATTTTCTGTTCTAAGGCTCGCTGTCATTGCTAAAACTCTGGCTGAACTGAAGAATCCTCTGCTCACATGCTGTTATAGTTTAGGTTCTGCTGGCATCTCTGCCTCTGAGAGGACAAAGCAGCATGCAGGAAGCTGAGCACTCGGCAGCTGAAAACACACAGATTTGGAAGCAGCCGGCCAGACCAGATGGAGGAACGATTACTGACACCGAAAGTTACTGTCTTTTAAAAATCTTGGCATTTCAAACAAAGGGGAGGAGGCTGAGGAAGGATAAAAAAGCACATGAAAATGTTTTGGGCTCGCTCTCAGGAGATCTTTCTTTATCTCATCATCTCATACATATTTTCCCCCTTAATAGAAGCTGGGAAAGAGTTAACTCTTCTTCAGATAAAAGCAAGCCTGTAAGAGTAATGTGATGCCAGGCAGGCTCAAGGAAGGGTTGGTTGATTTCCCCCCCTAATTACTTTGGTCTCTCTCCCCACTTTTCCTACACCAAGGAGCTAATTTATCCAGCAGTGGTAATGTTGACTCATTTACCACCCCCACCCCCATCCTGCACTTGAGGCTGCATCCAAATACGATGCAAACCTTGTTAAAAAGGAACTTCTCAGTCTGTTACATTAAAGCTAGAGGTGAGAAGAAACATCACAGTCCTCTGACTGGAATGGAGCAATTGTTGTTAATTGACTCATGGCTACACAGTGGATGAGACATCTCCAAGATCCACGGTCCTCAACCTCTCTGCTCAGGTCTTGCAGGCTCAGGCCCATGTCATCCCTGATCAACCTAACCACCCTAGTATGTGGTCTTACTCTCTTTCTACTGTCTTCCACCTTTCCTAGCATTATTGTCTTTTCCAATTACTGTATATCCTCAACTAAAAGTTGACCTCATATATAAGTCATTGGCAGGTTTTTGGGGCAAAATTATGTATTTTAATATGAACTGTGGATTGTCAAGGGTAAAACATAGAGGCATGCAACAATGGATCTGAATGAAGAAGCAAAGGAAAATGATGCCAAAGAACTTACAAAATTCTGGCAAGCATAACTGTTTGGGCTTACCCTAAAGCAGCGGTTCTCAACCTGTGGGTCACTAGCCCTTTGGGGGTCGAATGACCTTTTCAAAGGGGTCACCTAAGACTTTAGGAAAACACATATCTCCGATGGTCTTAGAAAGTGAGACCATCAGTTGGGGGTCACCACAACATGAGGAACTGTATTAAAGGGTCGTGGCATTAGGAAGATTGAGAACTACTGCTCTAAAGGCTAGATGGTTGAGAGAGTGGGGTGGTGGTGGTGGTGGAAAGTGCTCCTAAGATATCAGGGGATGGTTCCCTTTTTTAAATTCTAAGAGTTATAGTATAGTATTTACACTGACTCATGGATAAGTCAACCCAGGTTTTGGGGCTCGATTATCTGACTAAAATTTCTAGACTTATACTTCTTTGCCTCAGTCTTCTCAGAAAAGGCAAAGGGTGCTCAACCTGAAGATAATGGAGCAGAGGACAGAACAGGGGAATTTCAGCACAGAATAAGTAAAGAGATAGTAGAGGAATACCTTGTTAATCTAAATGAATATAAGTCTCCAGGACCAGATGAACTACATCCAAGAGTATTAAAAGAACTGGCAAATGTAATCTCAGAGCCGTTGGCAATAATCTTTGAGAACTCCTGGGGAACAGGAGAAGCCCCAGCAGACTGGAGGAGGGCAAACGTTGTCCCCATCTTCAAAAAGGGGAAAAAAGAGGATCCCAACAATTATCGTTCAGTCAGTCTGACATCAATACCAGGAAAGATTCTGGAGCAGATCATTAAACAGAGAGTCTGTGAACATCCAGAAAGCAATTCCATAATCACAAAAAGTCAACATGGGTTTTAGAGAAACAAGTCATGCCAGACAAACTTTATCTCTTTCTTTGATAAAATTACCAGCTTGGTAGATGAAGGGAATGCTGTGGATATAGTGTATCTTGATTTCAGTAAGGCCTTTGACAAGGTTTCCCATGATATTCTTGCAAACAAGCTTGTAAAATGTGGGCTAGGCAAAGTAACTGTTAAATGGATCTGTAATTGGTTGACCGGCCGAACCCAAAGGGTGCTCAGCAATGGCTCTTTTTCAGCCTGGAAAGAAGTGACCAGTGGGGTCACACAGGGCTCTGTCCTGGGCCCAGTGCTATTCAACATCTTTATCAACGACCTGGATGACAGAATTGGGAGCATACTTATCAAATTTGCAGATGACACCAAATTAGGAGGAATAGCTAATACTCCAGAGGACAGGACCAACATTCAAAATGATCTGAATAGACTAGAAAGCTGGGCCAAAGCTAACAAAATGAAATTCAACACAGAGAAATGTAAGGTACTGCACTTAGGGCGGAAAAATGAAATGCACAGATATAGGATGGGTGACACCTGGCTGAATGAAACTACGTGTGAAAGTGATCTAGGAGTCCAAGTAGACCACAAGCTGAACATGAGTCAACGGTGTGATGCGGCAGCTAAAAAGGCCAATGCAATTCTAGGCTGCATCAATAAAAGTATAGTGTCTAGATCAAGAGAAGTAATAGTGCCACTCTATTCTGCTTTGGTCAGGCCCCACCTGGAATATTGTGTCCAGTTCTGGGCACCACAATTCAAAAAGGACATTGAGAAACTGGAGCGAGTCCAGAGGAGGGCGACTAAAATGGTGAAAGGTCTGGAAACCTTGCCCTATGAGGAATGACTCAGAGAGCTGGGGATGTTTAGCCTGGAGAAGAGAAGGTTAAGAGGTGATATGATAGCCCTGTTTAAATATTTGAAAGGATGTCACATTGAGGAGGGAGCAAGCTTGTTTTCTGCTGCTCCAGAGAACAGGACCCGGAACAATGGATGCAAGCTCCAGGAAAAGAGATTCCACCTCAACATTAGGAAGAACTTCCTGACAGTAAGGGCTGTTCGACAGTGGAACACACTCCCTTGGAGTGTAGTGGAGTCTCCTTCCTTGGAGGTCTTTAAGCAGAGGCTAGATGGCCATCTGTTGGGGATGCTTTGATTGGGATTTCCTGCATGGCAGAATGGGGTTGGACTGGATGGCCCTTGTGGTCTCTTCCAACTCTATGATTCTATGAAGAGAATTTACAGTATTAATTTTTCCTCATGATGTGGCCAAAGTATGACAGTGTCACTTTAGCCATTCTGGCCTCCAAAGATAGTTCTGGCTTGATCTGTTCTATAACCTATTTGTTTGTCTTCTTGGCCATCCATGGTATCCTCAGCATTGCTTCCCAGCACTACATCTCTAATGAGTTTCTTTTCTTCCTATCGGCTTTTTTTTAACTGCCCAGCTCTCACATCAGACTTGAACATGGTGATTGGGAATACAATGGCTTAGACGATCCTTACTTTAGTCTTCAGAGCTTTGGCTTAACACTTTATTATCTAGTCCAGTTCTTTCATAGCTGCCCTTCCTAAGACTAGTCTTCTTCTCATTTCTTAACCACAGCGTCTGATCTGATCAATGTTTGAAGCAAGATATGGGAACTCTTTGACTATTTCAATTTTTTTGTTGTCTAGGATGAATTCTTGTAAATCTTCCGTGGTCATTATTTTTGTTTGGTTTTTTTAAATTGAGCTATACACAGGCTAAAAGAAACCACACACAAGTTTCTGTAACTTTGTAAAAACTTTTAACGATTCTCATAAACTGGCAAAAGGGGATGAGGATTCTTAAAGTTCAGCAGCTGGAGCTCCATTTCTAAGAAAGATCTAAAAACATTTGAACAGAAATGACGTCTGTAAACTTGTGATTATTAGCTAAATAAATACATTTAAACTTAACACACTTGAACATAATGACTGTATAAGCCAAACAAGAATGTTGGTTTGCTAGAGTAATAAAGAGGCTGTCACAGGTTCATCTAGAGTGGACAAGGGCCTTCTTGGTGACTGCTCTCAGGCTGGAAGGCTTGGCTGGTCCCCTCTCGCTCTCCTTCTATCAGATAAACGACTTTTTACTTAAACAGGCATTTGGTGTTGAATTATTTTTAATGGCGCATGTGCTGTCTTTGCTATGTTTTTAAACGATTTCATACTGTTTTATATTAATGGTATTTTAATATGACAGTACACAGTCAGCCCTCCTTTTCCACGGATTCTATCCACACATCCACAGCTTGAAAATATTAAAAAAAAAATACTTTCCAAATAGGAAACCTTGATTTTGTCATTTTTAGGACACCATTTTACTATGCCATAGTATATAGCAGGACTTGAGCATCCACCAATTTTGGAATCCACAGGGGGTCCTGGAAGAAAACCCTAGCGGATACCGATGACCCACCGTATTTACTTTTGTATCACCACGTGTTTAGTAGGATATTGTTTAACCTTGTAGTAAGCCACCTTGAGTCCCATAGAGGAAGAAATGCATGATTCAAAGAAACAAAATAAAATCTGTAAAGGATGCTATTACTGAAAAAAGTCATAGATAAAAGTGCTAAGACAAGGTCAATGCTGAACATTAAGAAAACAAAAATAATGACCATGGAAGATTTACATAATTTTAATGTAGGCTATGAAGAAATTAAAACAGAAGATTCCCCATACCTTAGATCATTAATCAGAAAGGACACTGCAGTCAAGAAATCAGAAGAAGAAGGTTAACTATGAAAGAACTAGACAAGATGAAGTGCAAAAATATTTAACTGAATATTATGGTTAGGATTGTCCATGCCACTGTATTGCACATCACCATGTATGGATGTGAGAGCTGGACAGTGAAGAAAGCTGAAAGGAAGAAAATCAACTCATTTGAAATGTGGTGCTGGAGAAGGGTGTTGAGGATACCAGGGACTGCTAAAAAGACAAATAAAGGGTCCCAGAACAAATCAAGCCTAAACTCCACCTAGAAGCCATGATGACTAAATCATGGCCATAACATGAGAAGACACGACTCACTAGAAAAGGCAATAATGCCAGGTAAGGTAGAAGGCAGTAGGAAAAGAGAAAGACTGCATTATAGGTGAATCAGCTCAGTCAAGGGAGTCATGGCTGCCTTGAGTCTGCAAGAGCTAAAGCTGTCGAGGATAGGGCATCTTGGAGATGTCTCATTCATAAAGTCTCCATAAATCGAGGCTGTCTTGAAGACAGTTAACAAACAATGCTAATAAATGTTTATTGTGGCATCAGAGCTCTCTGACAGAGAAGGCTAACTGTGTCAGAAAACTACAGTCCCCAGAATTCCCTTGCATTGAGCCAGGGCAGTTAAAGCAGTCTCAGAATGGATTATTTCTGCAGTGTGTTTTGGACCTAGGAATCTGGGAGACCAGGGATCAAATCTGTGCTCAGTCATGGAAACCCCTGGGTGACCTTGAGCAAAAGTCACACACTCTCTGCCCAAGAGGGAGGCAATGGCAAACCCCCTCTGCACAAATTGTGGCAGGAAAACCCTGTGATGGGGTTGCCTTAGGATTGCCATTAGTAGGAAATGACTTTGATGCATGCACACAACAACAACAACAACAACCATAACACAACCATTAGAAGTGCCAAGGTAGTGTAGTGGTTTAAGTGTTGGCCTAGAATTCTAGGAGGCCAGGATTTGAATCCCTACTGAGCCACAGAAAACCACTGGGTGACCTAGGACAAGTCACAGCCTCTCAGCTTCAAAGGAAAGCAATGACTTTGTTTCCCTCTGAGGCTGAGTGGGACTCACTCAGGGTCAACATAATTCAGAGTCAACTTGAAGGCACGTAACAACAACAAGAACAACAGGTTCTTTACGTCTTTCCAGTCAGAAGGCTATCTTGGGCTGCAGACATCTCTGGCGTATCCAAGGCAAAAGGCAGGCAAGATGGCAGGGGGAGAGAGAGGACTGTGAGCAATGCACGGTGCCTTTGTGCTGAAATCACACAACAATAGCAACGATTGCAAGTAAAATATCAAGGAGCATGGTTTTGGCAAGATCTGTTCATATAGATGTTGTTACCTTGAACCTCATGCTCTTGAAATCTAAAGCAACAGGATGGGAAATGTGTTCCAGTGAAGGTTTGGGGCAAAGCTCCATTCTGCAAAACTCAGAGACTGGGTTATATCTGGTTCATCACCAAAATTTTGTCTCATTAACTTCAGTGGCTCTTTTCTAGTAGGATGAATGATGGGTTTTAGCTATCAAGATAAAAAAATTAACAGCACTTAAAAACAACAACAGGGTAGTTGTTTCAGCCACTGTACTTCTCAGGCTTTTGTCATGGGGTGGCTTGATAATCACAGCTCTTGTTGGCTAATGGTTTCCAAGAAGCAAAGAATGCAATAAATAAAATCACTACAATTTCATTTTGATCTGCTGCCACTTAACACACACATAGATATGAATTAAACTAAGGATGTGAATCATGTCAGTTTTTTGGGGTGAAATGAAAAGCCTCGGAGATGCTGCACTCATGCCAAGGACAAACATCATCAAAGGGAGCCAAAGAAAAAAGGAGAAATTCTCTAGGCAATTTCACTGGGATTCAAAAGATGGAAACTGAAAGGATAAATACTGAGATGCCACCAGATAAATGTAGGTCCTCCCGGACAGGTGGGATTAATTGCTGGGGCTGAAGTGTTCTTTGCTGTGTAATGGGGAAGAGAGCTGCCAAGGCATTGTGCCAATGAATAAAAGGTCTCTCTAAAAATAAAAATAAAAACCCTACCAACACACACACACACAGAAAAACAAAGAAGGTGGCAAAAAAGCGCTCAAGAACAGTGTGAAGGCTGAAATAAATAAATAACTAAAAATGTCAGCATACAGAACTCTTGAGTTGGAACCTAAACTTCAACTAGATCAGCCCCATCCATGAAGGGAATCCATAAATTGAAATACTTGAGATGTCTTAGAATCATAGACTGGAAGAGACCGCAAGGGCCATCCAATCCAACCCCATTCTGCCATGCAAGAACTCTCAATCAAAGCATACCCAGCCTCTGCTTAAAGTCCTCCAAAGAAGGAGGGTCTTCCACTGTCAGACAGCCCTTACTGTCAGGAAGTTTCTCCTAATAAGGGTTGCCATTTCCCGGATTCTGCCAGGGCATTCACGGTTTTTGGCCGTTTTGAATGTCCTGGCCTGGGTTTAGGCCCAGTTTTGGCTGCCGCTGCCTCTGCTGCTGCCATCACCACAACCATGCAGCAGTGACGGCCTGCGAGGCCTAACTGCCTCGCTAGGCCTCGCTGGCCTTGGATGGGGCTCAGGGTGGGGCCGCCATCGCTGCCTACCATGCAGGGCAGGCCTCAGCCAGCCGACTGAGCCCTGAGGAGCAAGGTCTCCTCCAGCGGCAGCAGAGCCAGACGGTGGTGGAGCAGTGCCTTGCTGTGGGGGCCTCTCTCCTTGGGGCTCAGCCAGCCGGCAGGGAGAAAGCTTTGCCAGCTGGTTGGGTCCCAAAGAGAGAGGCCGCAGCGGCAAGGCCTTCTCCAGAGGCGGAGGACACGCTGCGTGGCTCCTCTGCCTCTGAAGAACGCCTTGCACCTAGCTGGGCCCTTTTTATTTCTCCTCCTGTTCTTTTTCTTCCCCTCTTAGAATCATAGAATCATAGAATCATAGAGTTGGAAGAGACCACTAGGGCCATCCAGTCCAACCCCCTGCCATGCAGGAAATCCAAATCAAAGCATCCCTGACAGATGGCCATCCAGCCTCTGTTTAAAGACCTCCAAGGAAGGAGACTCTATCACCCTCCGAGGGAGTGCATTCCATTGTTGAACAGCCCTAACTGTCAGGAAGTTCCTCCTAATGTTCAGGTGGAATCTCTTTTCCTGCAGCTTGCATCCATTGTTCCGGGTCCTGTTCTCTGGAGCAGCAGAAAACAAGCTTGCTCCCTCTTCAATATGACATCCCTTCAAATATTTAAACAGGGCGATCATATCACCTCTTAACCTTCTTTTCTCCAGGCTAAACATCCCCAGCTCCCTAAGTCGTTCCTCATAGGGCATGGTTTCCAGACCTTTCACCATTTTTGTCGCCCTCCTTTGGACACGCTCCAGTTTCTCAATGTCCTTTCTGAATTGTGGTGCCCAGAACTGGACACAATATTCCAGGTGGGGCCTGACCAGAGCAGAATATAGTGGCACTATTACTTCCCTTGATCTAGACACTATACTTCTATTGATGCAGCCTAAAATAGCATTGGCCTTTTTAGCTGCCGCATCACACTGTTCACTCATGTTCAACTTGTGGTCTACTTGGACTCCTAGATCCCTTTCACACGTAGTTTCATTCAGCCAGGTGTCACCCATCCTATATCTGTGCATTTTATTTTTCCGCCCTAAGTGCAATACCTTACATTTCTCTGTGTTGAATTTCATTTTGTTAGCTTTGGCCCAGCTTTCTAGTCTATTCAGGTCATTTTGAATCTTGATCCTGTCCTCTGGGGTATTAGCTATTCCCCCTAATTTGGTATCATCTGCAAATTTGATAAGTATGCTTCCAATTCTGTCATCCAGGTCATTGATAAAGATGTTGAATAGCACTGGGCCCAGGACAGAGCCCTGTGGGACCCCACTGGTCACTTTTCTCCAGGAGGAAAAAGATCCATTGTTGAGCACCCTTTGGGTTCGGCTGGTCAACCAATTACAGATCCATTTAACAGTTCCTTTGTCTAGCCCACATTTTACAAGCTTGTTTGCAAGAATATCATGGGAAACCTTGTCAAAGGCCTTACTGAAATCAAGATATACTATATCCACAGCATTCCCTTCATCTACCAAGCTGGTAATTTTATCAAAGAAAGAGATCAGATTTGTCTGGCATGACTTATTTCTCTGAAACCCATGTTGACTTTTTGTGATTATGGCATTGCTTTCTAGATGTTCACAGACTCTCTGTTTAATTATCTGCTCCAGAATCTTTCCTGGTATTGATGTCAGACTAACTGGATGATAATTGTTGGGATCCTCTTTTTTCCTCTTTTTGAAGACAGGGACAATGTTTGCCCTCCTCCAGTCTGCTGGGATTTCTCCTGTTCCCCAGGAGTTCTCAAAGATTATTGCCAACGGCTCTGAGATTACATTTGCCAGTTCATTTGATATCCTTGGATGTAGTTCATCTGGACCTGGAGATGACCCCGAACTGGTGGCTCGATGTGACGCCTTTTAGAGCCGGATCAGGCCCGCAGCAACCACATGATCCAGCACTTTGCTGTGCCAAAAAGAACCAGCAAAATGCAGCTCCTTTTTAGAGTGACAAAAGGGCACCCTTGCCACAGTGGCTGCTGCTTTTCTGCATTTGTTTGGCACAACTTGTCTAAACACTACATGAAAGAAGTGGTATGACGCTGCCCAAGCATTCAGCATGATGGCAGCATCGGGGCAGAGTCAGGGCATGCGGCCACCACACCACCACTCAACCCCGATGCTGGTGATTTATGCCTGTCTGTTTAGTCCCTTAAATTCATTTAGATTAACCAGGTATTCCTGTACTGTACTTCCTCTCTTTACTTATTCTGAGCTGCATTTCTCCTATTGTGTCTTCTGCCCCATTTTCCTCAGGTTGAACACCCTTTTCTTTTTCTGAGAACACTGAGGCAAAGAAGATATTCATTAATTCTGCCTTTCTTCTGTCCTGTTAGCATTTCACCATCTTCTCCATGCAGTGGCCCTACCATTTGTTTCTTCTTCCTTTTGTTATGGACATACCCCTCAAAAAACCTCTTTATTGTTAATGTCCCTAGCAAGCCTAAGCAAATTCAGTGCTTTTGCTTTTCTGACTTTCCCTTTACATGTGCTAGCTATTAGTCAGATGTGGCTGTGGTGAGACATGCCTTGATTACATTCTGTTTGGACTACTGTAACACACTGCCTTTGAAAACTGTTCCGAAATTTCAGTACGTGCAAAACACCAGAGCAAGAATGCTGACTGGGGCCAGTTATAGGGAGCATATAACTCCCTTACTGAAACAGCTCCACTGTCTACCGGTTCATTTCTGGGCACAATTCAAAGTACTGGTTATGACCTATAAAGCTCTATACAGCTTATGTCCAGATTATTTGAAGAACCGGAGGAAGGCTTTCTCTTGGTCCCACCATCATCTGAGGCTTGCTTGGTGAGGACACAAGAGACAGCCTTCTTGGTGGCTGCTCCCACACTCTGGAATGCCTTTCCACGGGAAGTGAGATTGGCCCCCTTCCTACTTGCCTTCTCTCCGAGCAAAAATAGTTTTATTCAGGCAGGTGTTTAATGTATGATAATGGGATGGCTTCTTTATTTGCTAATGAGGTGGGTATCATGGTTTTATTGTGGTTTTCACATTTGTAATTTTATATTGTTTTGGAGGATGCTTTGTTTTATTATAATACATTTTTAAAGAGTTTTGATTTGTCAGCCACCTTGGCTCCTGTTCTGGGAGAAAGGCGGCATAGAAATAAAATAAATAGAATAAATAAATAAAATTAAACCCACTGGGTGAACTTGGAAAGTCACACTCTCTCCATCTCAGAAGAAGGCAGAGGCAAACCCCTTGGAACAAATCTTGCCAAGAAAACCTTTGAGTTGCCATAAGTCAGAAACAATTCAAAGGCACACCACCAGCATCACAAAATATGAGTTTCAAAAATTAAAACATTAAAATAAGAGTGCAACTGCTATGTGGGGAAGAGAGGCTGGAACACAGAGCAAAACCAGAATGCTGTTCTTCGCAGCATTTTCCTGCCAGCTCATCTCAAAACAAAATTGTTCAAATATAAACATCAAGCCATTTGTGTGTGTGTGTGTTTTATAAAAAGACACCACCAAAAGCTCACAACAGCCTTTCCAACCTTGCGCTGAACTTGGGAGGTGTCAGGAGGCATTATTTACACTCCATCTATTTATCACTTCCTCCTATTGAGCACCTGACCTTGTCAAAAAGCTTAAAGGTTATTTTTTGTAAATTATAAATGAACAAGACTGTTCTACTTATCTGTCAGCATCTGGAGGACCAGGTGAGGTCAGGCCCTGTTCAGAATTCAGAAGACTGTTCACAGGAAGGAGAGGGAAGAAAGGGGGAGGCAGGAGAAAAAGAGAAAGTAAGGCAAAAGAGAGAGATGGCCTGGCTATAAACAGCAATTTTCTGCTCCCTTCAGCATCATCTGGGTCCTGCTTCACTCAAAGCCATTTGTCATATGCTTAGTTTTTACAAAACACCAATATGCCCAGAACTGCTGCATTTTGATCTCTTTGCTGCAGAATTAGTGTCGGCTCACCAACACAGTTGGCTACAACCCAGGACTGTTTGCCTTTTTCCCTGCACACATATTGCAGAGAGGCTGAGAAGTCCCCATTGCAAAAAGCCTACAGTGATACTGACTGATGGAAGATGAGGCAGATGTACAGAAAGAGGAGCAGGGACTGGTTTCTGGGTACACCAACTGGGAGAAAATCTGGATTTTTTTTTAATGAGATGAAAGATTTTTTTATGAGAGGAGGGGAAAACATTCATTTGAAAGGTGGTGCTGGAAAGGTTCTATGGGTACAATGGGCCACCAAAAAGAACAGTAAGTAGGTCCAACAGCAAATCAAACCTGAACTCTCGCTTGAAGCCAAAATGACTAAACTTAGGCTATTGTACTTTGGAGATATAATGAGGTGACATGACTCACTGCAAAAGTAAAAAATGGTTGGTAAAGTGTAAGACAATATGAAGATCACATTTCAGGTGCATTGTCTCCATCAAGCAAGCCATAGCCCTGAGCTGTAAGACCTGAGTAGGACAGTTCATAACAGGATCTCTTGGAAGTCACCCATTCATAGGGATGCCATAAGTTGAAGCCAACTTGATGACACATAACAGCAGCAGCAGCAAGCACAAGAAGGAGCAAATGTCCAAGAGGAATAAATCTCTAACATATTGATACTGAAACAGATCTTCTGAAAAAATTCTGCAGCAGGTGACATAAATATGTCCAGTATGGTTGCCATACTGGACTTCAGGCAACCATACTGGACTGGTCATGGAATTGGAAAAGTTTCACTTGCAATCCTGGTAAGCATTTTTAGAAAAACCCAAGTCATAATCCACTTGGACCTCTTTCAGACCATAGGAATACAGGGTAGTAGTGGTTTTTATGCAGTCCACATTCATTTCAGGTGCATTGTGTCTTAGGGTTGTTGTCCAATGGGAAAGCATTATAGAAATCCAAAGCCTAGTTTTCTGACAGCCTTAATATTCCAGTGTTGTATATACACAATATCCTATATACGCAAGGCAGTTGCTAATTTTAAAAAAGGCAGAGTTAACATACCTGTATTAGTCTTTTGCAGCATAAAAGCAGAAAGGGGAGGGGAAAGGAAATCTAGTTGCATTTTTGAAGCTACCTTCAAAAATTTAGTGATGGCTTATTTTAGTGAAATACATATTTGTATCTTTGCTCAAGGCTTTCTCAAGATTAATGGAAAGGAACAACATTTCTTTCTCCAGAAAACAGCAACACGGCATTGATATTCATCCTCACAGAGGATTATCTGCAAAGGTGGTAATGGACTCCATAAAGCATATCATCTGCACTGCACTTTGGACATTTCTCTGCACTGCAGCTGTGACGGGGGAAGGCAGGTGAGTCAAAGCAGCACCACCAGTAACCAGATGATGCAATATGGCAACAGTTTTCCATAAGAAAGTGTTGCTGGATGCTGCCAAGTTTCAAATTAGCTCCTTGATTCATTGGAAACAACACCATTGACACCTCTCCACCCTTCTCTCCCCAGTCTTCCCACAAACATCATTCAGGGGAGTCATATAATCCTCACAATTACTTCAGTTAATACTGACTTTACTCTAAACATCTGAAGTTGTCTAAAATAAGGTGATCTGTGGCATTTATTTATTTATTGAGTACTGATTCTAAAGTAGCATCTGTTGTTGACACAACAAGTTACATCCACTAAGTGAGGCTGTGCACGAATGGTGACGGGGAGTGCAGCTCTGGTGAAGCTTCCCCAACTCTCCATTCACACCAATGGAAGGAAAAGCACCATGAGATCCATGTGTGAAGCAGACCCTCCACTGAAGTGAATGGGAACAAAGCAAGCAGCCTGGTCAAGGAGCGGGAAGAGAGCATGCTATCAGCTTGTTGTTGTGTGCCTTCAAGTCATTTCCAACTTACGGCAACCCTAAGGCAAACCTATCACTGGGTTTTCTGGGCAAGATTTGTTCAGAGGAAGTTTGCCATTATCTTCCCCTGAGGCTGAGAGCATGTGACTTGCCCAAGGTCACCCAGTGGGTTTCATGGCTAAAGTGGGAATTGAGAGTTGTAGCCCAACGCTTAAATCAGCATGCCACGCTGACTCTATGTTATCAGCACCCTCTTTTAAATACAGTTTTCTGTAAGCTTTCCTATCTCTGCAAATATACTGCTGACCATCACACAGTCTAAATTATAAGCAGCTCAGGAGGGTAGCCACACTACATAATTGTACCAGTTTGATCCTACTTTAAGTGTCATGGCTCCAGCCCCTGGAATCCTGGGATTTGTAGTTGGTGAAGTACTTAAATTCTGTAGTGCTGCAGCACTAGAGTTCTTTAGCAGAGAATTATACATCCCACACCTTCCAAACTCTGGATTCTGTAAAATGGAGCCGGAACAGTTAAAGTGGGATCCAACCCCAACAACTGTGTATTGCTAATACATTCCAGGAATGGGGCCACAAGAGATCTGACATCCTCCATACAAAACATAGCACAACATAAGAAAACTTCCAAAAGTGATTGCCCACCCAATTAACCACAATGTCAAGGACTGGTGATCCTGAGCTATTATTCTACAAGTAGGACTTCCCATTCTCTGGGCATTCAAAAGTCTCTCATTGATAGGGTTGCCATAAGTCAAAGTTGACTTGACGGCAATGGCATAGCATGGGATATGATAAAGCTAAAGCAATTATCAAACAACGGATGGTAGATATAGAGCGACAACTGAATATAGCTAGTGCTCAAACTTTTATTGCTAATGACTTCAACAGATATTGCTGTTGAAGCATACTTAACTAAACTTGAAGTACCTAAACAGCAGAGAGCCTTTACTTTGGCACGATGTCATGCCCTCCCCTCAGCTGTCCTTGAAGGCCGATATGAGAAGACCCCCTTCTCAGAAAGAGTATGCCCCTGTGACTCTGGCCATATAGAAACAACAGAGCATGTATTACTTCAGTGCTCATACAGTGGGCCCTTGGTATTTGCTGAGTTTGGTTCCAGGACCCTCTGTGGATAACAAAATCCATGGATAGTCAAGTTCCATTCAGTACAATGGCATAGTCAAACGGTGTCCCTTCCATAAAATGATAAAATCAAGGTTTGCTTTTGGAATGTGTGTGTGTGTGTGTGTGTGTGTGTGTGTGAGTCAGGGGCACATGCACCATTTTAATCCTCCTCACTTTCTGGTCCACAAAGGACCGAGACTGTGGACTCAAAGTCTGCGAAAATGAAGGGAGGAATGTATTTTTAATATTGTCAAACCATGGATGTTTGAATCAGTGAATAAAAATATCTGTGGATATGGAGTATACTACAGGGACATCCACCTCAGTCTTATTTCACCACTATTGCATAAATACCAAAGACACACTAGTCAATTTTACACTTCTCTGTAGCTTTCAGATATCAACCCTGATATAGCATATAATGTTGTCAGATTCTGTGCAGCTGCCATTAAAATTCGCCAAGCAATGACCTCCATAGTAGACTAGTACCAATCTTGGCATGCTATGCTTGAGCTGTGAAATCTGAAAAGGGTATTTTAAATATTGTTCTTAACCTGCGTTTTTACTTTCTTTTATTCTGTATCCCTTTTTTTAAGCTGTGCTGGTCTATGACTGTAATAAGGATTCTGTTGTAATGTGACTTGATGGCAGTTAACAACAACCTAGCAACTGAACTTGAGTTCCATGAATGGCCTAAACCATATTTGAGCAATGGCAAAAGTAAATTGCTGACTAAAGTGAGGAGGCTGTTGTACTTTGGATATATCATGAAGTGACTCATTGGAAAAGACAATAATGCTCAATAAAGTGGAATGCAGTGGGAAAAGATCACATTACACGTGGACTGATTCAATTGAGAAAGCCATGGCTGCCCTGAGTTTGCAAGACCTGAGCAGGGCAGTTGATAACTGGGGCTCTTGGATGGCTCTCATCCATAGGGATGCCATAAATCATTAAAATGATGGCAAACAATAACAACAACTTGTCCTCTTTTGCTTCAGCTTTAAATTCCAAAGACTCTAAAGGAGTTCCTAATGAAGAGATCTGTGCCCAAATAAAATTGGCAAGATGGACAAGAAAGAGAAATGCTTTGGAGAAAAGCCAGAAGAAAGCATGTCCCTTTGTCAGAGAGAATATTAATAATGTAACGAATTCTCACCCATCGCTCTGCAGCCTCATGATTTTTTGATGGAAAGATGCTGCTTGGGCGGTGTGAAAGAATCATGTGCTTCCTGAGCCAGGCACTCTTGTCTCTGGGTTTGGGCAGTGGGTCTCACAGAGGAGCTGAGAAGAGGCTCCCAGGCGCCTTCTGTCATCTAAAAGTAGATCTGGATGCCAGCCCAATGTACAGATCCTCCCATTCAGCCAGCCATGCCTCTCCATGGCATCCAAAGCTGCTCCAAGAAAAGTACTTTCCAGTGCATACACACTGTTCCTTGCATCACAGCTTAGTGAAGTGTGATTCCCTTCTCACAAGTAGTTTTGCGACAGGGCCTACTCCTCAATCCAAACCCCCATATTTCTGTGGCCTGTAAAATTCTGATTTCCACCCTGGTTTTGGGACTCTTCTGATCCCGGCTGGGGCTAAACACTGGTGTTATACATATAAGTAGTATGTGGAAGGTTTGCCAGTGGCCGTTCCTTTGGTGCAGAAAAGCCCAGACAAAAAACACAGGAACTTTCTTCCTTCATTGCTTTGCAGAATAAAATCCTTCCCTTGGCCACTTGGTTTGTCTGTTTAAATTTGTTAGCAAACCCTTTTGCATATCATTATTTATGGTGACATTTTCATCCCATTCATCTTCTAACAATCCCAGGGTGGTGTGTGTGCCTCCTCTCCTTCCAGTTTCACAACAATCCTGCAATTTCTCATAGCTTGGATCAATAATTGGTCAGAATGGGGATTGCAGTCAAGAAATCAGAAGAAGATTAGGATTGGGAAGGACAACCCTGAAAGAACTAGGCAAGCTCTTAAAGTGCAAAGATGTTAAACTGAATACCAAAGTTAGAATCATCCAGGCATTATATTTCCCATCACCATATACAGATATGAGAGTTGACAGTGAAGAAAGTGGATAGGAAGAAAATCAACTCATTTGAGATTTGGTGCTAGAGAAGAGTGCTGCAGATATCATAGATGGCCAAATAGACAAATACTGTTAAAGGGTCTTAGAACAGAATTCTGCCAGTAAGCAAAGATGATGAAACTGAGGTGGATGATGTACTTTGACCACATCACAAGAAGGTGTGATTCCCTAGAAAAGACATTAATGCTAGGAAAGGTGAAGGGCAGTAGAAAGAGAAGAAAATCACATACCAGATGATTTTTTATTTATTTATTTAATTTTTATCTCACCTTTGTCTCAAAATGGGACCCAAGGCTCAATAAAGGCTACGACCATAAGCCTGCAGCACCTGAGCAGAGCAGTTGAGGACAGGAGGGCTTGGAAACATCTCAATCATGGGGTTGCCATGATTTGAAGCTGATTTGAGGGCAGTTAACAACAACAAGGAGGTTAGATTAGAGCTAAGTGCTTCCCTGGGCTACATGCAGCCCATGAAGCTGCTTCTGTGGATCGTTATCGCTTCAGGTTTACCAATTACTTTTTACTGACCAAAAAAGTGTGAACTACTTCTCCTAGAGGTTTCCAGGAGTAACAATGTATCTTTTAAATATGTTGCAAAGCCATCCTGCCCTGTTTAATATTGTTTAAAAACCATATTTCTTTAAAACCTGAAATTGTTCCAATGGCAGAAAATTGGTCCATGGATTCACTACAGTTGCCCACTCCTGGATTGTGCGATAGTATCACTGGTCCATCCAAGGTCACTCCGTAAAGTTCTTGGCTGAGAGGAGATGTTTTTGCCTGCCACTAACCACTATACTCCTTTCTGTCCTATGGATCAGGTATTGTCTCACTCGTCTACTTGCTACAGATAATCTTGCAACTCTGATGTTAATGACAAAGCATCTGTTGAGCTTCAACAGTGTAGCTTTGACAGCACAAGTAAAGTTCTAAACAACCAGGGATTCAAAGTCTGGGAGAAGGCCATATTCCACGAAGCCCTATACTTTGAATCCAGTTGGACTCATAGCCACAGTCCAAAAATATGGGGAATATCTGAGGGTGAAAAGAGAAGAAGTGGGTAAAGGAAGGAAAGAGGCAAAGGCTGGAAAAACAGCAGTCGATCCTAGCATGCTAGATGTAGGTGGAGTTGGTGGATTTATTTATTTATTTAGGTATTTATATCCCGCCCTTCAGCCCTAATGGCTCTCAGGGCGGCTTACAATATTATTTTTAATCAAACAGTTCCCTGCCCTCAGGCTTACAATCTAAAAGACACGAAACAAAAGGAGAAGGGAATGATGGAGGGAAAGGGGATGAGGTCCAGTGGTTCTTCTCTCCCTCTAAGGCCTGGACCAAGGCAGATGGATTGGAGGGAGGGCTCTTCCTTCTTCCAGACTAGTCCTGATGGATTAATGAATTGCCCTGCAGATGTTGAGGTATTGCAGAATCTACCATCTTCCACTATAAATGCAATTTTATAATTTTTTTGCTGTTTTGTCTTTGCATGTGAGGAAGAATAATTTTGAGCTAGGGCTGCATTCACACTGCAGAAACAATCACATATGACACCACTTGAACTTGCATAGCTAAATGCTATGGAACCCAGGGAACTGTAGTTTTGTGAGAGAGCTCTGGTGCCATAACAAACTACAAACCCTCAACAAGAAGCCAAAATGACCAATCGGAGCCTACCATATCATAACTTTCTGGAAAAGATGATAATGCTTGATATAGAGTGAGGAAGTAGGAAAGGAGGGAGACTGCACTACAGGTGGATTGATTCAGCGGTCCTCAGTTTGCAAGACCTGAGTAGAGCAGTTGATGATTGGGAAACTTGGAGGCCTCTTATTCAGATGGTTGCCATAAGTCAAAGTTGATATGACAGCAAACAACAAAACACTGGGGTTGTCAAATGGATGTTGTATTTTTAATAAGTGGCTCTGCAAATGCTGGTACTGGGCTGGCAATATTGCAAGAAGAGAGCTATTTCTTTTGTAAAGCTAACAGAAAAGAATGGATAAATGAGCTCAAGAGATAACCAAAGGCTTTTCAATTGTGTAATACTGTAATCAGCCTTCTCATTTACCATGGGACTTGATCTAAATCTGAGTAAACAAATTAAGTAGATAAAAAGGCTCTTGTCTGGAGCCAGCCAGCATGTCCTTTATTCTCAAGGACTTCGACAGGCCTCACAAGAATGAGTGTAGGTGGGTTCCAGGAGAAATTTATTGTGCTGCAAATGATCTGCTGCAAGGAGACATACCTCACCAAAGGTTAGCCCTCTGTGTTAATGTCTGTATTCATGTAAGCAGTGGTTAAGATGTCCCAAGGAGGTGCTCTGATGAACTGGTGACAGTCCATCCAATCTGCAGAAAAACACGTAGAGACCCTTAGGATGCAGTTGCTGTGATGCAAAATCCAATGTTTCTGTGCTGCTTTGACAGATAGCCCTTCTTATATTGTTATGTATATGCCACAGTATATGCCACCCCCTCAAAGAAAGCAGAGGAAGAACTTCCACTCAGGAGGAGGTTCAATTGTGCTCAGTTATGAGTTCTGTCATCTGACGCTGGTGGCCTCCCCAAGGTTCTGGTCACAGCTAAAAGTGGACTCAGCAAACTGACAAGGATTAAAAGTGCGGGGAAACATGTTTAATATCCAGTGACAGGATGTTTCACCACTTACATGTAGCTTGTTTCCCTCAATGACCCATGTCATAAACAAAACACTTGGAAACAGTTTAATAGGTGGTGGCACCCACTACGTTCAGCAACAGTGCCATTTGGGGACAGAGGACAATTTTGTATTGTTGTTGTTTTGTGAATCTAAGTCTTTTCTGACTTATAGCAAGCCTAAAGTGAACTTATCACAGGGATTTCTTGAGCAGCTTTGTTCAGAAGGGATTTGCCACTGCAAGGTTGCGAGAGCGAGACATGCCCAAGGCCACCAAGTGGATTTCCACAGTTGAGCAGGGATTCAAACCCTGGTCTCCCAGAGTCCTAGTCCAACATTCAAATCACTACACCATGCTGACCCAGCTTACTTTTGCGTAGAAATGACCGATCAAGGGCCATTCATTGATTCAGATTTTTGTTATGTCATAACTCTGGGGATTTTATAGTTTTTTTAAATATATATATATAAATTAGAAGAACACCACCTGAATAAAAAGTATCTCATCTCGGTTGTGTTATACTTTTACTTGGACCAACAAAAAGGAATAAGCATGTGTTTCCTCCAGGTGCTAAGCAGTGCTGTTGAATTTAAATAATAAATAATAACATTTTATTTATATTTCCCGCTTCTCCCAAGGGATCGAAGCGAGATTACAACAAGAAATACAGTAATACAGTGTCTAAAATACATGTCTAAAATACAATCTCTAAAACTACAGCAATAAAATCAATAACTGGCCTTTTGACCTGGGGGTAAACCGTTCTTTATAAAAGATCTGGGAGGTAGGCTCGCCGGAAGAGCTCCGTCGTTAATGCCTTCTTAAAGGCATCTAAGGTAGATAAGAGGTGGATCTCTACCGGAAGGTTGTTCCAAAGCATGGGGGCAGCAGCGGTATATGCTCTCTGGTGAATAGTTGTTAATCTCACTTTGGGATGGTCAAGTAAATTCTTATCAGTTGTTCTGAGAGTGCAGGGCGGATTGCATAGGGAGAGGCGTTCCCTCAAGTAACTCGGGCCCAAGCCATCTAGGGCTTTAAAGGTAATAACCAACACTTTGTATTGCACCCAGAAGCTAATTGGCAGCCAGTGTAAAGATTTTAGAACAGGTGTTGTATGGTCTAATCTGAAAGTTCCATTGACCAGTCTGGCTGGTACATTTTGAATTAGTTGAAGCTTCCGAACTTGGTACAAAGGTAGCCCCATGTAGAGTGCATTGCAGAAGTCTAAAGAGATTACCAGTGCCTGTACCACTGTTTCAAGGTCATTCCAGTTCACGTAGGGACGCAGTTGGCTTATCAGCTGAAGCTGGTACCAAGCACTCCTGGCCATCACATCTACTTGAGATGACAACTGTAGCAATGAGTCCAGGAGTACTCCCAGACTGTGGATTTGTCCTTTAGGGGAAGTGTGACCCCGTCCAGGACAGGATGGCAAATCTCCATCCCTGGACCAGGAGAACCTGTCACAAGTACCTCCGTTTTTTCTGGATTCAGCTTGAGTTTGTTTTCCCTCATCCAGCCCATTACTGACCCTAGGCAGGCATCCAGAGGAGAGGTGCCATCCCCAGTCACTGTACCAGTAGGAGACATGGAGAGGTAGATCTGAGTGTCATCAGCATATTGATAAAACAGTGCTCCATATCTCCAGGTGATCTCTCCCAGTGGCTTCATGTAAATGTTGAATAGCATGGGGGACAGAATGGCACCCTGTGGAATGCCAGATGTCAGCTCTCTTTTGCGAGAGTAACTGTCCCTCAGCTTCATCATCTGGAATCTACCCGAGAGGTAGGAACAGAACCACTGGAGGGCAGTGCCTCCGATGCCTAACTCCCTCAGGCGCTCCAGAAGGATACTATGGTCTATGGTATCGAAGGCCACTGAGATGTCCAAGAGTACCAGCAGGGTCACACTTCCCCTGTCGATACCCAGATGGAGATCATCGACCAAGGCGACTATGGCCGTCTCAACTCCATATCCCACTCTAAAGCCAGTTTGAAATGGGTCTAGATAATCAGCTTCATCCAAGATGGCTTGGAGTTGGAAGGTGACTGCCCTCTTGATCACCTTACCCAAGAATGGTAATAAAGAGACTGGTCTATAGTTGTTCCTTAACAGGGGATCCAGGGAGAGTTTCTTTAAGAGAGGTTTCACTATAGCTAATTTTAGTGAAGATGGAAATATACCCTCCCGGAAGGATGCATTTATAAGATTGTATGTACAGTGCTGTGTAAATTTACAGCACTTTATAAATAAAGGTTAATAATAATAATAATAATAATCAAGTGGAGTGATGTTTTTATTGCATCACCTCCCTGGACGATCAGCCAAGATTTGGCTTCTACTACATTTCTTTAAAAAATCTGGTGCACGACTTAATCTGCAGCTTCTATAATAACAAAAGAAAATATGTTTCTCTCTGTGTGTGTATCTGTCTGCCATAGAAAAAAGACTGGGAAAACTAGGAACCTGCATCTTAGCATGGATACTAAGGGGGCTCTTGTGGTATTCATCTCAAGTTATTTTGCTGAAAATGTTGCAAGATCTGGAAACCATGCCTTATGGGAAGAGGCTTAAGGAGCTGGGTATGTTTATTCTGGAGATGAGAAGTTTAAGAGAGGGCATGATAGCCATGTTTAAATATTTGAAGGGATATCATACTGAAAATAGAGCAAGTTTGTTTTCCGCAGCTGCAGAGAAGAGGACCTGGATTCAAACTACAAGAAAAGAGATCCCACCTCATCATTAGGAAGAATTTCCTAATATTCAGTGTGGAAGACTCTCCCTTGGAGGGTGGTGGAGTCTCCTTCTTTGGAGGTTTTTAAGCAACAGCTTGTTAGGAAGGATCGCATTAGGGGAATTTAACTAGCTCAAATACGAGAGGCGTGTCCTAAAAACGCACACAGCGGATCGTGTCCCTATGTGTATACCAGAGGTCATCTAGTCCAACTCCAATGCCAATGAGTTGCAATTAAAATATGAACATTTATTAAAGCCACACAACAAAAGGGATCACACACGCACACACCCATTCAATGCTAAAGCAAGGGCGGGGAGAGTTTGGGAGTAAAGGAGAAAGGATAGAGGCACTGTTGAAATAATTACCTTAGGAGTCTTCTCCAAGCGACAGATGTGAGGGATGTTGGAAGGTGGACTCAGCTGCAGGGAACGGGGAAAGCAGGCGGCGACCGTGGTGGCTAGGAGCTGAGTTCCAGCGGGCTAAGCTAACAAGAGCCCTGAAAGAGACAGTGGGCTTTGGCTTGCCCAAGTGATTTCAGCAGGGCACAGGGCCCAAGAGATCTCCGGAGCAGTTGCTCGACAGAGTTTGAGGTTTGGAACTTCAGCTCACAAGCCCAAGGAAGGACTGGAATCTAGGTCCTATTTATACTGCGAAACATATCCTCAGGCTATAGCTATCTGATGAACAAAGGTCTTGATGGTTGTCTATTGCCTAAGACTAAAGCTAAACAATGGATACACAAAAGGGGTCTGCCACTTCTTTGGGAGAGGACCACTATCTAGATGGCTGAGTACTTAATGCCATCAATAGGAGAGGCAAATTTCCTGTGTCCTCATTCTTTAGGGTTGCCTGCAAAAACTGGTAAGGCACCTCCCAGAACTGGTTCTGAAAGGTTTAAATCTACCTTTGTTATAGTCATGCCTTGCAAGGCTGCCTGGCTACGTGGTCAGCTCGCTTTTGGGGTAATGGCGGCTGGCGATGGGGTCAGTCAGGGGTCATGATTTTTTATCACTTGACACCCAAAACTTATATAAATCCAAACTCGATAACAGGCTGGATGGGCATCTGTCACAGGGATACTTTATGTATTCTTGCATGGCAGAGGGTTGAACTTGACCCTTGATGTCTCTTCCAACTCTATGGTTCTATGTTTTCAGGATTAATATATTTTAGTCCATTAAAATCTTTATAGGCTGCAATACCATCATCAGCCACTTGATGCCACACCTTCCCTGATCATGAAGAGCAAAACTAGAGGCAGACTTTGGTGATTATTGTAATTTCTCTAAAGGACCTCTAGGCAGTACTATTACTGCTTTTGTTTGCAGGACTCCCAAAACCAACATAGTGTGTTAGAGAGAAAGCGAGGGACAGAAGAGGGCAGAAACAAAGTCTAAATGGAGGGAAAGCACCAAGGCAGAAGGAGAGAAAGACCAGTGAGAGAGCAACAGAATTGGCCAGCGTAAAGAAGAGAAAGGAAGGGGGAGAACTTAAGGGGTTTCTAATCCATGCAAAATTGGTGGTTAATATGAAAAATCCTTGTTGGTTTCTTTACTTCTGTTTCCCTAATAAGGAATTTGTGTATTTCTCAGAGCATGAGTTCTGAGTATTATTGTTGTTGTTGTTGATGTAATTCTATATTTATATAGCGCTGTAGATTTGCACAGCGCTGTACATAAAACAATAAATATATAAGAGTAAACCTTCCTATGGCATACAATCTAAGAAATAATAGGATAATACATATAAAATACATAGGAATACAGGAAATGGTATGATAAAACAGGCAACAAAAGAACATCAAATAGCAAATGATAATCACGGAATGCCTGGGAATGCTTCTCTGAACAGGATGGTCTTCAACTCCGTTTTGAAGCTGGTTAAAGAAGTGATTGTCCTTGTGTCTCGCGTTGGAAGAAGGTTCCAGGAGTGAGGGGCAGCAAGTGAAAAGGGGTGAATCTGAGATGGGGCAGAGGAAATCCTGGGCTGGGACAGCTGACCCTGACTACCAGAACAGAGGGCCTGAGTGGGAAGGTGAGGAGAAAGAAGGTCAGATAAATAAAGAGGGGCCAGCCCATGGGCTTTAAACGTCAACAGCAGGAGCTTGTACTGAATATGGAAAGGGAGGGGAAGCCAGTGAAGGGATGCCATGACAGGAGAGATGTGGTCAGAGCGGTGGGCGGATGTGATAATGCGTGCAGCTGAATGCTGGACAGAAATTAAAGGATGGAGGTGAGAAAGAGGAAGCCCAGCCAGGAGGACATTACAGTAATTGAGTCGGGAGATCACCAGGGCATGGACCAGGATCTTGGCAGTAGAGGCGGAGAGATATGGTCGGATTTTGGCAATATTGTACAAAAAGAATCTACAAGCCTTGGCTGTGGTCTGGATCTGAGGGATACACGACAGAGAAGAGTCAAAGATAAAACCAAGACTGCAGGCTTGCTGGACTGGTTGAATAGAAATGTTGTCCACAGAGACAGAAAAGGAGTGTTGAAGGGTGGACTTAGGAAGAAAGACAAGAAGTTCCATCTTGGAGTAACATGAATCTGCTCTAAAAATGTGATATTAGTCTTGGGCTAGATTCCTCTTGTTTATGCCCAACATGGGTAGACCCAATCCATCAATTTTTGAGTGATAAGTCAACACGTAGGTAAATCCTATTGGTTCAATGAGTTTACTATAGTTAAGACTAGCAACAAAATTCAAGCCACCAGGGGCTTCTTCCATCAGGTCCAGCGTCAGCCTAAAATCTAGTTGAACTCAATCCCCGCTCCTTCCTCCTTTTCAAGACTATGACCATGCCCAGACTTTGTTATTATAACATCAAGCTCTACATCAACTCAGTGTTTTCTTATCTCCCTCCTCTGCCCTGTGTGACACAAAAACTGATGAAGATTTTTATCTAATACTTGCTCATTAGTTTGTGACATTTTGTTTTGCCTAATGAAATTGGTCAAATATTTTGCCTTTCCCACTCCCCCTATGGACCAACACAGCTTCCGCTACTTTTTGTGCCCTTTCAAAATACTAATGAGTCATTAAAGAAGCTGTCTGTGTGTGTGTGTGTGTGTTTGTCACACACACACACACACGTGTCCAAAAGACACTGCAGAACTAATCCAGTGTGAGACTGCTTTAACTGCCCTGGATCAATGCTAGGGAATTCAGGGAACTGGTTTTGTGAGATATTTAGCCTTCTCTGTCAGAGAACTTTGGTGCTACAATAAGCTACAATTCGCAGGATTCCCTAGCACTCAGCCAGGGCAGTTAAAGCAGTCTTATTTCTGCCATGTGTTTTGGACCAGAGGGAATGCATCCAAAGAGAGAACTAGACCAAGGAAATTGCCCAAGGAAACAAAGAGCTACTGGTCACAAGCTTACCTGTGCCACCTAGGAAATATTGTAACAGTCTATCTTTGAGATCTGAATAGTAGGCATTAGGAAGGAAAAACCCATTCTGAGGTTCATTTTGCAACATCCTGGACTGGAATGAGTTTATGTCAAGACATATGAGAGCTCTGACGGCAAAATGGAGTCTGTGGTCAAGGAATCTGAAGAAGGTTAAGACTTCAGAAGAAGGTAGCTATGAAGAAACTAGGTAAGAGCCTCAAGTATAAAGATATATCATTAAATAATAAAGCCACAATAATCAGTTTCATAGTATTTCAAATTTCTATGTACGGTTGTAAAGGGGGAATAGTGAAGAAAACTGACAGGAAGAAGAACAACTCTTTTGAAATGTCGCATTGGAGGAGAATTCTACAGACACCATGGACAGCCATAAAGAGGAATAAATGGATCAGTCCTAGAGCAAATCAAGTCTACATTCTCAGTAGAATCCAAAATAGCCAAACTACCTGACTTCAAATGTATCACGAGACAACAATGACACACTGGGAAAGATAATAATGCTTTGTAAAGTTGAAAGGAGTAGGAAAAGAGGAAGATAATAATTTAGCTCAATAGCCTAAATACCCTGAAGGCATCAGATCCTGTCTGATCTAGGAAAGTAAGCTGGGTCAGACCTGGTTGCTATTTAGAAGGGAGATCATCAGGGAACAACAGGTGCTGTAGGGTATATTTTAGAGAAAGGCAATGGCAAACCACCTTGGAGTATTCCTTGCCTAAGAAAACTCTATGAAATTCGTGGAGATTGTCATAAGTCAACAGGCAACTTGAAAGCATGTACACATGGACTCAATGAAGGAAGCCATGGACCGGAGTATGGAAGTCTTCGCCAGAGCTGTAGATGACTGGAGGTCATGGAGGTTTTTCATTCATCACCCTAAGTCGAATCCAACTTGACAGTAAATAAAAGCAAGAACATGTGGCCATCTCACTTGGAAATACAGTTTTTCCCCATGGATGAATTAAAAACTGGGTATTGATGTGCATAGAGACTGGCCTGTCCGACCCACATAGGTTTTCCACCTTGGCTTGTTCACTGGAATCATCTAAAGCTGAGGTGTACTGAAATTCATAGCCGTTGTTGCTCTGGTGGCAATTCCTTCATCTGTGTGGATTCTGCAGATCCTTGGGGAGTTGTCCAAGCTTCACACCACTGCAAGCATTCAACAAGCAAAATATCTTATCACCCTTTCTTTGGACAACTGATGCTGCTTTAGGAGGGAAGATGCTGCAGACATGGACTAAACTGCAGGACCTGTTATTCAGCTTGCTTTGCTGTGGAGTTAATAAGTCAGTTCAGCATTTGCTCCCTGGCTATGAAAATGGGGAAAATGGCAATAAATATCTTAAGTTGCCTCTGAACTGCACAGCCACTGTCATGGCTCAATGCTATGGAATCCTGGGATTTTTAGTTTGTTGTGGCACTAGAGATTGCTGACAGAGAAGTCCAAATAGCTCACAAAACTGCATAACATTGAGCCATGGCACTTAAGAGTGGTGTCAGACTGGATTATTTCTGCAGTGGGGATGCAGCCTCAGCCTGGTGGAAGGACAGACAGAAAAAGTTTGGAAAGGACACTATACCTGCAAATAATAATAATAATAATAAAAGTACATCTGTATGTAATGATATTGCCTTTGCCTTCCTCTCTTACCTTAGGATTTTAGCACTATTTTTAAGAAGAATTCTAGTTTGTTTTAAATTGCTTTTAATCAAGTGCTTAATGTTTCAAATGCTTGTAACTCACTGCACATCACCAGCGTGGCTTGGCTCACTTGCATGAGTTATTTTCTTCACAGTGCAGCTTTCTGACTCTGGGATATGGTGTGTCTGGATTTGTTGGATTTATTAATTTTGTTGGTGTGTTGTGAATGGCGTCTCTGGTCACGATGGCCTTCCATTCTTTTTTCCTCCCCTACCCTATGAGCCAGTGTGGTGTAGTGGTCTGAGCCTTGGATTATGGCTCTGGAGACCAGAGTTCAAATCCCCAAGATCGCTGGGTGATCTTGGGCAAGTCACACTCTCTCAGCTTTAGAAGTAGGCCAGGGCGAATCCTCCCTGGCCAAATTGTGCCAAGAAACCCCTGTGATAGGTTTGCTTTAGGGCCACCATTAAGTTGCAAATAACTTGTATGCACACAACAACAACTACAGCAACCCTATGATTCTATGAACACCTAATCAGACAGCAAGGATAGGGCAGAAGTAGTCAAACCAAATCAAGCTTCTCAGCTTTCTACAGTTCCCTCCCCAGTGTTCCCCCCTTTGAGGCAAGACGGGATTTCCCTTCATCTGACCCCTTTCCCCCTTTAAATCCTGCCTGCCTTTCAGTTCAGAGAATGTGATGCAGTGAGTTACTTGGTATTCCAAAGGCGTTATTTTAAGAAGAAACAATGTAAATTTTGATTTGGATGGCAGATGGCTGGCAGTTCACTGCTTGGCAATGCCACATGTATGGTATGCTAGAAAGTCAGAGCAGCAGGTAGCGCAGGCTCCATTTGAAACAACCACAGATGCTCCGAAAGGAGCGGAGGAGGGGCACAAGCTGGTCAGGAAATTAAGAACAGTAGTGCAACTCACGGGGGGGGGGGGCATAATTAGCTTAAAGTTTCTTATGGTTGCTTTTTTTAAAATGAATTGTTTCAAGGGGAAAGGAGGGCTGCATTAATCTGACCCCCTGATTTCACGTCTCACCCAACAGAAGGTTCAAGAGGTCTACCGACCCCAAACAATGGGCATTCTTAGTCTTGAAAAGAGGGTACCTGGCACTATGAAAGACTTTACCGGCAATGTTCACAGGTTAAGTGGCGAGTCTGAATCTTAAAACAGGAAGGTTTGAAGACCAATGGATTCCTAAAATTTACTCCCCAACCTTAGATAATAGAATTACAAACCTGGAAAGGTCCCCAAAGATCATCAAAGCCAAACTCCACAACCCATTCAATATAAGAACCCTAGCAAGAGTATCTGCAACTGTCTGGCCTCTTTTTGAAGACGTCCAGGGAATGAAATCTCACCAGTTCTCTAGGTACCAGATATACTAGCATATAAATCCATCCTTGCCTCTGAGAGGGAGAGAAAGGTAGGCCTTTCCATCCGGCCTCACTAAAGGAACTGAACCCTCCCCACAAGATCTGACTCCATCCATCTTGCCTCTGAGAGGGAGAGAAAGGAAAGGCTGAACCCTCCCCACAAGGCATCTGACTCCATCCTTGCCTCTGAGAGGGAGAGAAAGGAACTGAACCCTCCCCAGGCATCTGACCCATCCTGCCTCTGAGAGGAGAGAAAGGAACTGAAGCCTCCCCACATGGCATCTGACTCCATCCTTGGCCTCTGAGAGGGAGAGAAAGGAACTGAAGCCTCCCCACATGGCATCTGACTCCAATCTTGGCCTCCGAAGGGGAGAGAGGGTGGGCCAATGCCATCAGGCCTATCCTTAAGATACAGAGCCCTCCATCTGTCCATCTGCCTTGGTCCAGGCCTCAGAGGGAGAGAAGAATGCTGGACCTTATCCTCTTCCCCTCAACCATTCCCTTCTCCTTTTGTGTCGTGTCTTCTTAGATTGTAAGCATGAAGGCAGGGATCATTACATAAATGATTTTATGTACAGTGCTGTGTAAATTTACAGCGCTATATAAATAAAGCTTAATAATAAAATAATAATAAATTGTAGCTAAATAAATTCGACCTCCAAAAACTAGGTTGTCTTACCTATGGGCCAGTGTAAGTGCTTTAGCTTAACTCTTATCCAAAAAGGGAACCATCCCCTTCTCTGTGTAGAGTAGCAAAAGGCAAGAGCTCAAAGAAGCACCAACCCCATCTATTCTCCCCCCAAGGCACCCATGGCCTTTTTGAATGTCTGGGTGGGAACATGGCAGTGGCTCTTTGGTGATTCTCCTCCAAGGAACATTGAGGGTGCATTTGCACTATAGAAATAATGCGGGTTGACATCACTTTAACAGCCAGGGCTCAATGCTATGGGATTCTGGGAGGTCTCTGGCGCTGCAACAAACTACACTTCCCAGAATTCCATAGCACTGAGCTATAGCAGTTAAAGTAGTTTCAAACCGGATTATTTCTGCAATGCAGGTGCAACCTGTGAGAAGAGAAGGGGGTCAGTGTTTCTTTGAAGTTCTCCTTGGATGGACTGGGATGGATTCATATATCCATATAAGTTGAACATGAGTGAATAGTGTGATGTGGCAGCTAAAAAGGCCAATGCTATTTTAGGCTGCATCAATAGAAGTATAGTGTCTAGATGAAGAGAAGTAATAGTGCCACTGTATTCTGCTTTGGTCAAGCCCCACCTAGAATATTGTGTCCAGTTCTGGGCGCCACAATTCAGAAAGGACATTAAGAAACTGGAGCGTGTCCAAAGGAGGGCGACAAAAATGGTGAAAGGTCTGGAAACCATGCCCTATGAGGAACGACTTAGGGAGCTGGGGATGTTTAGCCTGGAGAAAAGAAGGTTAAGAGGTGATATGATCGCCCTGTTTAAATATTTGAAGGGATGTCATATTGAAGAGGGAGCAAGCTTGTTTTCTGCTGCTCCAGAGAACAGGACCCGGAACAATGGATGCAAGCTGCAGGAAAAGAGATTCCACCTGAACATTAGGAGGAACTTCCTGACAGTTAGGGCTGTTCAACAATGGAATGCACTCCCTCGGAGGGTGATAGAGTCTCCTTCCTTGGAGGTCTTTAAACAGAGGCTGGATGGCCATCTGTCAGGGATGCTTTGATTTGGATTTCCTGCATGGCAGGGGGTTGGACTGGATGGCCCTAGTGGTCTCTTCCAACGCTACGATTCTATGATTCTATGATTCTATCCTGTCTCTAGCAATTCCAATAGTGGATTCATTGGTGTCTCATATTACAAAGAGTACAAGGAGTGTACTAAGCATTATGCTACTTCTGACACACAGGATGGGGTGGGTGGGGGACTTGTAGAATTAGCAAAGGAGTGTGTGTGTGTGTGTGTGTGTCAGTTCAGGAGAGAAAAGCAACAGGATAAAATTGATTCTGGGGATTCAGATATTTCCTTTTCAGTTTTGGTATGAAAGGACCATTATATTCCCTATCACCATAATACAAGAGCTGGACAGTTAAGAAAGCGGAGAGGAAGAAAATCAAGTCATATGAGATGTGGTGCTGGAGAAGAGTGCTGAGGATACCATTGACCGCCAAAAGAACAAACAAATGGGTCCTGGAACAGATCGAGCTGGAAGTTCCCTGGAAGCCAAAATGATTTTAGGCTGCATCAATAGAAGTATAGTGTCTAGATAAAGGGAAGTAGTAGTGCCACCCTTTTCCGCTTTGGTCACCTGGAATATTGTGTCCAGTTTTGAGCACCACAATTCAAAAAGGATGTTGAGAAACTGGAGTGTTTACAAAGGAGGGCAAGTATGAGGAACGACTTAGGGAGCTGGGGATGTTTAGCCTGGAGAAGAGAAGGTTAAGAGGTGATATGATAGCCTTGTTTAAGTATTTGAAGGGATGCCATATTGAGGAGGGAGCAAGCTTGTTTTCTGCTGTTCCAGAGAACTGGACCCGGGACAATGGATGCAAGCTACAGGACATGGCATTTAACATCCTGGCCAGTCTCCTCTGAACACGTTGTACCTAATAATAATAATAATAATAATAATAATAATAAGAAGAAGAAGAAGAAGAAGAAGAAGAAGTTTTTTTATCCCGCCTCTTCAATAAAGATCTAGGCGGCTTACAGCAATATAAAATCATATAACAAAATAAAATAAAATAAATCCCACTATCCCCTCCTTCCTTAAAACAATCCACATAATTACAATAGAACAACTATAACAAAATACTGTTAAAATAATTAAAACAATCATAACAAGAGCAGGACATCATGAGCAAGCAGTGGGGGTGACTGGGTCATTCAGTTAGGGAAGTCCTGTCAGAAAGGATCTGTTTTGACAGCCTTTTTAAAGCTGTTGGGTTTGGTGATATGTTGGATCTCCTCTGGCAGGCCATTCCATAATAATTTGTCAATATCCTTTTTTGAACTGTGGTGTCCCGAACTGTTGATGGTATTCCAGCAGGTGAGGTCTGAGCAAAGCAGAACAGAGTGCAACTACTACATGCCTCAGTCTGGTTGCTGCACTCCTGATGATGCAGCCTAGAGCTGCATTGGCTTTTTTGGCTATTGCAGCACACTATAGACCAGGGGTAGGCAACCCTTTTGAGCCAGGGGCCGGGTAGCTGTGCCTCAGACAACTGGGGGGCCGAAGCCAAAAAATAATTAATTAAATAATTTTTTTAAAAAATTAAATAAATAAATAAACCGGGACAAATGTAGGACAAAATTTTCAAATGGAGGGCACTTTTAAATAAAAAATGGAGGACACGCGAAAAAAATTGCTGATTTTTTTAAAAATGTTAAGATGAATGCATGTTTCTGAGGCTTCTATAGACAATCGCCCCCCAAAGGCCCCGGCGGCAATCAGCGGCAGGACCGGGCTGGGGCCGGTCCCTAGGCCTCGCCGGGCCGCATCCGGCCTGCGGGCCGCAGGTTGCCTACCCCTGCTATAGACTCACAGAATGATTGAACTGGAAGAGACCCCAAGGGCCATTCTGGCTGATAGAGTGTGATTTTCCAATGGGTTTCCATGGCCAAATGGGGATTTGAACCCTAGTGTCCCAGTCCAGCAGTCAAACCACTACTTTACACTGGCTCAATAGCCTTCTCCTTCATGAATTCTCTCCATTCCACCACATTTGCAGTCGCATTTGGTGAGGACACGGGAGAGTGTCTTCTCAATGGTTGCTCCCAGGATGTGGAACTCCCTCCCACAAGAGGTCCAGTTGTCCCCCTCCCTCTTCACTTTCTGCCAACAGGTGAAGATCTTTTTGTTCAGGCAGACCTTTGAGGTGTGAATTGGGTTAACAGTAGTCTTTATGAAGTAGTATGCTGTATTTTATTTTTTAAATTTTTATTAGTAATTTATGTTTTAAAATGTTTTAACTCTAAATCATGGCTTTAATAACACTGCCATTTAATTCTTTTAAAACCACTGTAGGGTAGGGTTGCTAATGTAACACTGTTTTGCATTTCTGGAAGTCATTTTGGATCCCATCTCAGAACAAAAGTGGAGTATAAATTCAATAATTAAATTCTCTATCCTTCTTTCACAGCTGTCCAGATCCATGGTCATCACTCCATCTTTAGGAGTTGGTCCACTGCTAACAATCATAGAAGCACAGAGTTTGAAGAGACGCCAAGGGCCATCCAGTCCAACCCCATTCTGCCTGCAGGAAATCTCAATCAAAGCTTCCCCGACAGATGGCCATCCAGCCTCTGTTTAAAGACCTCCAAGGAGGGAGACTCCACCACACTCCGAGGGAGTGCGTTCCACTGTCGAACAACTTTTACTGTCATGAAGTTCTTTCTCCTAATGTTTAGGTGGGATCTCTTCACCTGTCGTTTGAATCCATTGCTCTATATCTTATTCTCTGGAGCAGCAGAAAACAAGCTTGCTCCATCCTCAATATGACACCCCTTTAAATACTTAAACAGGGCTATCATATCACCTCTTAAGTGTCTTTATCCCAAGCTAAACATACCCAGCTCCCCAAATTTCTTCTCATAGGGCTTCATTTTGGTCGCCCTCCTCTGGACATGCTCTGGACAAATTCCCTTCTGTCTCTTCTGGCTCTCCCACCACTGAGCTTCACTAACTGTTGCCAGATTATAGTATTAAAAAGAGGGATTTTCTCCTTGCTTCTATTTTCCACACTGTACAAAATTTTATATACTTTTATCATGTTTCCCTTTGCTTGCTTTTTCTTAAAATCTCTCATACCTTAATATCTGGGCTCTTAATTTTTATTTTTAGCTGTATGCTTTGACTGAAAGCAACATGCTTAAGAGAACAACTCTCTTCTTTTCACAGAACATTTTGATCCAGGCTATAAAAACAGCAGTTGCATGACACAGGAATAGAAGCTTATATTGACAAATCAACGTTATGTAAATGGCTGTTTTTAAAGAAGAAAAAGAAAACTGGCAGGCCCATGGACTAACACTGCAGATATGCCTTCAGGGAAAGAAATAAAATTAGTAAGTGCGACAGTGGGGTGGGGGAAAACCCAGCTGGCATAAACAGGGAAAACAGGGCTCATACTATTCAGGCAGAAAGTCAAACCTTACCATCAATCACGCTAAAAGGGTACTTGCTCCCAAGACGTCAGGTTATAGAATGTGGTGCATCACATTGTCTTTAAAGTATAAGGCCTACTGTATATACTCAATTATAAGTCGACTTCATGTGTAAGTTGAGGGCAGGTTTTGGGCCAAAATCATGGATCTTGATATGACCCATGGATAAGTAGCAGGTAAAACTTAGCAGCATGTGACAAAGGATGTAAAGATGAAGCAAAGGAAAACGACGCTAAAGAACTTAAATTTTTTTGACAAGCTTAACTTTTTGTGCTCAACCTAAAGGCTGGATGATGAGATAATAGAGGCGGTCTTTTAGGTGTTCTGAGAAGGAATTAAGCTCCCACCTTTCACCAGGGTATGGTTCCTATTTTGATAAGTTAAAGTACAGTATTTACATTGACCCATGGGTAAGTCGACCCAGGTTTTTGGGGTCATTTTTTTGACTAAAATTTCTAGACTTATACATGAGTATATACAGTAATAGTTGCACTGTCAGTACTGGGTTGCAGGGGTAATATATCTATCTATCTATTTATTTATTTACATTTTTATGCCACGTTTCTCCCAGAAAGGGACCAAAGGTGATTCACAGATAAAATCATTTTCATTTATGGAATGCTCTGCCTTTGGAGACTTGTCATTTCAGTGACAAAATCTGGCTTTTCACCAAAGCTGTTGATGCCTAGGGTTCATGCCCTGACAAAGTTGTGAAATTCTGAAATCTATGGGCCAAAAAGAGTGGCTTCCAGCTCCTTTGGGGACGTGGCATGCAGATTACACATGCCCCAGGAGCAGCCAGAAGCTGATATGAGGTAGCATAAAGCAGCCCAAAGCCACTGGCAAAAGGAGTGGCAAAAATCCACTCCTTGATGGTGGCTTGTTTGGGACTGTGGCGGCAGCCCGCTTTGAGATCAGGCTGTACAATTGCTGTGGTCCCCAAGCGATCGCAGGGCTCATCTGCTGTATACTGTGCATATTTCATTTTTGTCTTCTGAATGGGCCCCAAGGTGATTCACAACATGAATTAAAACAAGGTACATGGATTAAAAATAGGTAATACAGTTGGTACTCCTCATCCACAGGTTTGTTATCTACAGATTCAATCATATGTGGTTTAGAAAATATTTTAATGAACATATAAATCCTATAAAGCAAACCTTCAATCAATCAAATTTTATTGCTTTTGACCAAAGGTTATTGCACAGCACAACAATACAACAATAAAGCAAACCTTGATTTTGCCACTTTATAAAAGGGATACCTTATATTTTACTGTGCCATTGTGTTTAATGGGACTTGATCATCCATGGATTTTGGTATCCATGGAGTGGGGATCCTGGATCCAAAGCCCAGTGGATACCAAGGGCCTGCTGTACCTGGCATATTTGTCATATCAAGCTGGGACGTGAATCTTCCCAGTCTGTGCAGTATTACATGTCATTCCCTATGATTCTATGATTTTATTTTTTTTCCAATTCCAAGCCACTGGGGCAAAGTGTGCTATGTTTTTAAGAAATAGACTGCCTCCTGCTTAGATCTGGGCTTTCAGATGCTCTATTTACCATTACTGCAAAGGAGGAAGAAGGGGTCACCATGTTGCCATTGCTTATCAATAATAAGAGGTGATGGGCAGTCCCACTATTCCCAGTTTGTGTACTTTCTTGTGTCTGGTGTCCAACTTAGATGACAACACCAAACCACTGTCTGACCCAGGGTGGCAATTTCAGACTTTTACTGCTGCTGCCGCCTTTGAACGAATCCCATTAATCTGATACGTTATTGTAAAGAGCAGCTGAACCGCTGGGATTAGTTTTCCCTTCACAGACAATTTTCTTGGCAGAGTTTTGTCTGAGCATTATTTTGTTGCTAATGCCCTTCCCACACATACCTAGGAAACCAGCATTATTAAAATGACTATGCTAAGTGCCTTCTATATACGGATATTGGCATGGAAACTGCATCTTTGCTTCGTGGAGCTGATCCACGTTTGTAGTTACTTCCCCACAACTATAATTACAGTCTTCTGTTCATGACATAACTACTGGCTAATGCAGGAGCAACTGTGGGGTCTCTTTCTCCCAACAATTGTTCCAAGGCAAGGTTTCTGCCTTCCCACCAATATTACCATAGCAAATTATGACAGCCACTATAGTCCAGAATGCAACATTGCTGGGACCATGTTCCAAATCTCCCATCTACACAGAGCCTGGGGAGAAGAAATCTTTGGTCCTCCAGGCCTTTATTTTTTTTACAACTCCCACAAACCCTTACCATCTGTCTTGCTGGCTGGGACCTCTGGGTGCTGACGTCCAAAACATGTGCCACAGATTCCGCCAGCATTCTATTGCAACTGAGCACACTTGGTACTAAAGAGCCAGAAGAGGAGTTCTCATTCCTCATAGTTTTCTCCCTAGTTATTTTATTACCTTGTTAGTCCCTAAAGCTCCCCCAAGCCAAATGAGACTTCCCTCTCTTGCACGATTGGTGCCACTTTGTCTATATTCCCAGTCAGAACATAGAAAACTGGGGAGATGAAGTCAAAAAATACTGATTGGAACAGCTAACCACACTTGGAAGAATATCTCCCTGAACTTAGTGGAACTTTGGGTGCATCTACACTATAGAAATAAGGAAGTTTTGATACCACTTTAACTGTCATGATTAAGACAGAATCCTGTGATTTGTACTTGCATGAGGCCCTAGCACTCTTTGGCAGAGAAGGTGAAAGAGCTTGTAAAACTACAAATTCCAGAATTCCATAGGATGGAGCTGCAGCATTTAAAGTGATATCAAACTGCATTATTTCTACAGTGTAGATACATCCTTAGTTCTGAATAAGTATGCCCAGAAATGTGCTGCATGGCTGCAATCGTACCATACCCCCGCAGGTGTTTAGCTTTGGCAGAGACAGTCCTAATTAATCCTCTGTCACCACACTTTTTAAGCTGCTTTTCAAATGTGCCTGTGTCTCTCCTCCTCCTCCCACTTTCCCTCTTTGTCCTCAGTTTACTTCCAGTGCTGCAAAATGAGATCAAGGGGTAAATGTAGTTTGCACTCAAATAACTCAGCAGTAGTGGGGGTGATGGATTCTTGCCCTTCCCAGCAGGGTCAGGCAAAAGCAAACTGCTGCAGCCTCTCCTAGCTTGTATCCTATTCCTTATTATCAACTGTTGCCATCTAGGTCATACTCTACATTGCCTGGCCACAAATGTCCTATTTTTCATCTGTGAAATGTTGGAGGGTATGATGCACTTATGTGGAAGTATATCTATTTGAAAACAGTGAGGCTTACTTCTGATTAAATTCAGCTGAAAATTAAGAAAACAAAAATAATTACTAAAGTGACTGGTATAGATGATGAAAACATCAAAATAAAAAAATGTCTTATACCATGGCTTAGGCAGAATGAAGATTGCAGTCAAGAAACCAGAAGAAGAATGGGACTTGGAAGGGCAACTATGAAGAACTAGACAAGTTCTTCCAGTATAGAGATATAACATTGAATACTAAAGTTCAGATTATTCATTCCACTGTATTTCTATAATAATAATAATAATAGTAATAATAATAATAATAATAATAATAATAATAATAAATTTTATTTATATACTGTTTCCCCTAGATCAAAACGGTTTATTATTATTATTATTATTATTATTATTATTATTATTAACCTTTATTTATAAAGCACTGTAAATTTACACAGCACTGTACAGTACATACAATCTTTTTAATTGGACGGTTCCCTGCCCTCAGGCTTACAATCTAAAAAGACATAACACAAAAAGAGAAGAGAGAGGTGGTGGGGAAGGGGATGAGGTCCAGCAGTTCCTCTCTACCTCCGAGGCCTGGACCAAGGCAGATGGACTACAAACATCTCATTAAAATAGATAAAAACAAGTAATACAATTATACAAACACAATCATTCATAGGGTAAGGCAGAGAATCGATGGCATCAAGAGTGCTCAACCTCATTCCTCGGGGGGGGGGGGGGGGCTTGGCAAAAAAGAAAGGTTTTAAGCCTCTTCTTAAATGTTTCTAGGGGGGTCATGAGACGGAGCTCCTCGGGGAGACTGTTCCAAATCTGTGGGGCTGCCACTGAAAAGGCCGTCTGGGATGTGGAGACATATTTGGAAGATGGAATCTCCAACAGGTTCTTCCCGGATGTTCTGAGTGTGCAGGGCGGATTATATGGGGAGATGCGGTCCCTCAAGTAACTCGGGCCCAAGCCATGTAGGGCTTTATAGGTAATAACCAACACCTTGTATTGTGCTCGGAAGCGAATGGGCAGCCAGTGAAGATTTTTCAGAATAGGTGTTATGTGGTCAACCCTGGATGCGCCGGTGACCAGTCTGGCTGCCACATTCTGTACTAGCTGAAGCTTCCGGGCTTGGTACAAGGGTAGCCCCATGTAGAGCGCATTACAGAAATCTAAGCGAGAGGTTACCAGAGCATGTACCACCGTTTCAAGGTCCCTTTGGCCCAGGTAGGGTCGCAGTTGGCATATCAACCGAAGTTGATAGCAAGCACTTCTGACCGTCGCAACTACTTGAGATGTCAACTGCAGGGACGAGTCCAGAAGTACTCCTAGACTGCGAACTTCGTCCTTCAGGGGAAGTGTGACCCCGTTCAGGACAGGTGGATGAATTTTCTTCCCCTGGCCTGGGGAGCCTATCACCAGTACTTCCATTTTCTCTGGATTCAGGCTGAGTTTGTTTTCCCTCATCCAGCCCATTACCGACTTCAGGCAGGCATTCAGAGGAGAGACGCCATCCTTATTCACTGAATCAGTCGGGGACACAGAGAAACATATTTGGGTGTCAACAGCATACTGATAACACCACGCCCCGTGTCTCCAGATGATCTCTCCCAGCGGTTTCATGTAAATGTTAAACAAAGTGGGGGACAAATAGCTCCCTGAGGGACCCCAGAAGTTAGTTCCCTCTTAGAGGAGGAAGTGTCCCCCAACTGCACCATCTGGAATCTGCCCGAGAGGAAGGATGGGAACCACTGGAGCGCAGTGCCTCCGATGCCCAGCTCCCTCAGGCGTTCCAGAAGGATATCATGGTCAATGGTATTGAAAGCCGCTGAGATGTCCAAAAGCACTAACAAGGTCACACTTCCCCTGTCGATGCCCAGATGGAGATCATCAACTAAGGCAACCATGGCAGTCTCAACTCCATATCCCGATCTGAAGCCTGTTTGAAATGGGTCCAGATAATCAGCTTCATCCAAGACTGCTTGGAGTTGGAAGGCGACCGCTCTCTCGATCATCTTACCTAAAAATGGCAATAATGAGACGAGTCTATAGTTATTTCTCACCAGGGGGTCCAGGGAGGGTTTTTTGAGCAACGGTTTAACTGTTGCTAATTTTAAACTAGATGGAAATTTACCCTCCCTGAATGATGCATTAATTATGCATTGCAATGATGATGTTACAGCATCACCACCCTGGGCGGTCAGCCAGGAGGGACAGAGATCGAGAGAGCACGTCATCTTCCTAACATTTCCAAGAAGCTTGTCCACTTCATATTTATGCATATTTATGAGAAAGGTAGACAAGGAAGAAAGTTGATAGGAAGAGAACCAACTCATTTACGATGTGGTTCTGGAGGAGTTTGATGAACATGGTGGATTGCTAGAAAGAAGAATGAAAGGACTTGAGTGCAAATGAAGCCTGAATTCTCACTAGAAGCCAAAATAACTAAACTGAGACTGTCATGGATATATCATTGAGATGATATGACTCATTGGAAAAAAACAATAGTGTTCAATAAAATTGAAGGCAGTAGGAAAGGAAGAAGATTGCATCACAAGTGGATAGACTCAACGGAGGAAGCCACAGCCTTGAGTCTGCAGGACCTGAACAGAACTTTCAATGGCCAGAGCTCATGGCTATCTCTCCTTCAGAAGGCTACCATCCTGGCAGCAGTTAATATGCAAAGGACTGCACTGCAGGCCTTGATAGGATAGTAAAGCATCCCGTTGTGCATGAAGTCACAAATAACTCACTTGCTTTCAGCCAACCTGAAAGGCCAGAGAACTCTTAGGAGAAAAAGTCAACGTTGACAGGGAAAAACCAGAAATCTTTTTGTGTGCCTAAAGGTTTTTGTTTTCCCTCATGGGGAGTTTCAGATGACAACCAAGACGTCCCTTAACTTATATGGCTGCATAGGTATTGTATAAGATCAAAACACTAAAGAAGAAGAAGAATAGTAGAAGACAAAAAGAGGAACAAACCAGAACCCACTAAGGAGAGGAAGATCAGCTGGATCAACAAATCATCAGAGACCCGAAACTGCGAGTTTAATTTGGGTTTTCCCTCCCTTAATTCACATATTGGTTGGCAGGAGCCTTCCCTCGTTCTTTCTTATCGGATCAATACCTCTCAATAGCCTGTTCAGTGAGAAGAAATCCTTTTGGAAGAAAGGACAGGAAAATGCTAAGGCTTTGCTGCTGCTTCTGCTCACCCCACAGGAGGGCAATCCCAATAATGTGCGCGCCACACATTATTGCATCACAAAAAATCAGAAAAATTTACTTTTTGGAGTAAAAGTACACTGGCCCATGTTGGCTTGGGGAATCTGGGAAGCATATTCCCAAAAAGTGATTTCCTCACTCCTTAGGCTTTGGATCCAATGATAAATCATGTGGCTCCCAGATGATATATTTAAAATACAGCTTGATTTCATAAACTCCCCTTCCTGGTTCCCTTCAGTCCCTGTCTTCATATTGATTCCACAACACCTGTATATCCCTTACATGCAGGAGAATATACGGTAATCTCTATTACAGACCCAATTACAGTTTACAAATGTTCCTTGGTTTGGGATTGTAACTCTCAGGATCCACCTGTCAGTGTGCTGGGGATTCTGGGATTTGTAGTCCAAACCCAGTAACCTTTCAAAAAAAAAAAAACCCAACTGGGGAGCTGTCAAAAAGAGGCTCTCAATGTAAAGCTTTCAGTGAAGACAGAACTTTGTGAGACAACAATAGCAGTTCAGAAATGCTGCTCAGGAAAGTCAATTAAAAGAGAGATGGGAAAAGAGAGGGGAGGGAATCTTTGCAGACAACGTCTGCCTACCACCTAAGCCCTAAACATAGGGACTGGCACTGATTCTGATCCCTGGAGTTTGGTGTGTGTTTTGATTCACAGACTGCATCATGTTTGTACCAGATGGCCCAGAGTTAATGAACACAAACTCATCACTTTTGCTCACCAGGGAAATGTGCAACACAACCTGATTTGTACATGATGGCAAAAAAAAAAAAAAAAAAAAAAAAAAAACCCTAAAAATATTTGCACATTTGGGGGAGCATGCATTTCCCTGCTCAAGAACACCACTTAAGGGGAAACGTTAAAAAGAACAGAGCTGACTTGAGCAATATGGTTCAGCATGTCACTGATAGTGTTGGAAATGTAGGGTTCGAGTTTTTCTTGGTCAGCATCTGACACAGGCAAAGTTAAAGTGCTCACAAATTTGGGGTCCAGCAAGCCAACAGTGCCTGTTTGAGACTGTGTGTGCTACCAGGGGAGAGGGCAGTAGGAAGACCTACTCGATATACTCCGGTATAAGTCTAGAAATTTAAGTCAAAAAATTGACCCAAAAAACTTTAGTCGACTTATCCACAGGTCAATGTAAGTATTGTGCTTTCCTCTTAGTAAAAAACAGAAACTATCCCCTGGTGAAAAGCAAGAGTGTTATCTGTCCTGGAAGCACTGACCTCCCTCTGTTTTCCTATCCATCCAGCCTTTAGTGTGAGCACAAACAGTTATGTCTACTGGAATTTTGTACGTTTTTTGGTATTGATTTCCTTTGCTTCATCCTTTAGATCCTTTGTTACATGCCTCTAAGCTTTACCCTCTATTTATCCATGGGTCATATCAAAATCCATAATTTTGACCCCAAAGCTTGCCCTCGACTTATACATGAGGTCGACTTATAGTCGAGTATATATGGTAGTTGGACTTCCTGAAGCCAAGCTCACCTGATGCGTTCACAACAAAGTTAAGGGATGGGATGAGCTCACGGTATGAGGATTATGAACACATCATTTCTTTCTTTCTTTCCCATGCCACAATCTGATCGCAATGGCATGTGCACAGAGGTATCTTGATGGGGCTCAGGTGTAGCATTTCTTCTCTATGAATTCCCTGCAAGCTTGAGAACAGCTGCAATATACTCTCATGTGGCAGAGGGGGACTTCTGTGGGTTCTGCCTCCCACACTTCCCAATCTACGTCTCAAGCACTGAACTGCCAGTTTGAGTTTCTCCCTGGGCATCGAGGCAAAAGCAGCATCAATTTGCCCCATACAAAAGTCACAAGAAGACTTGATAGCCTAAAGCAGACACAGGCAACTGTGAAAGGAATAAGGGCCATTCCCGCAATACCCTCTCCAAGGGTCATAATTCCTGGGATTTGCCCAAAACATGGCCATACTTTTACACTTCTATCAGGGGATGGGGGGGAGGGGAAACAAGGGGCTTTGCTTTTTTATACTCAGATCACCCCAAAAATTCAGTTGAGGTGATTTGAGGGCTTCAGAGTCTCCTGTTGAGCTTTGGGGACCATAAAACAGACCCCATGGGGCACTTGTGGACCATGATCTCCTTACCCTGATCTAATGACAAGCCTTACCCTGATCTAATGACCTCCTTCCTTGGAGGTCTTTAAACAGAGGCTGGATGGCCATCTGTCAGGGATGCTTTGATTTGGATTTCCTGAATGGCAGGGGGTTGGACTGGATGGCCCTAGTGGTCTCTTCCAACTCTATGATTCTATGATTTTGATCTGTGAATTTCGGACAGTATTATACATCTAGGTGATCAAGTGCTATTGGGCAGATGGGTGGCTGCCCCATCAACCAGGGAAGAAACCTCACAAAAGATAGGAAATGAGGCAATGAGAAGAAGTTCAATTAGGCTGAATGCTCTATAGGACTCTTTTCAATTATATACTGCTGAAGTAACACTTGATCTCTAAAGAAGGACTCTGTGTCCCTGGCTTTCTGCTATCTCTTGAACAGAAAAGCTGTGTTAACTTAGCAGAAACACAAGAGCAACAGCAATGAAACTTGGGAATTAAGTAAGGCTTGGGGGCAGAGTTACATATTTTGTATCGGTCTTCCTCAACCTTGGGTACCATGAAATGTGTTGGACTACAATGCCACCCCTCAGCTAGCACAAGTGGAGATGATGGGAGTTGTTATTATTAGTGTTGCAAAAATAATAACACCAACAAACATATATCAGTTTCACAGTGTACTAAGTGTTATTGACTGGAGTTTTGGACGATCAGTGTTTCAGATTCTATCCATGAATTTAGGAATCAGTCAGATCCTACCAGATAATGTGGTATATTCCAAGCAGAGTAGTTTTTTTTTGGTAACTGTACTATTGTGATCCTATACTATTGTAACTGTGCTATTTCAGTCAGATGTTTTGCCAGTCCATTTGGAACTGCACCCAGAGCACCTATCACCACTGGTTCCAGTGTTGCTGAATCTCAATTTGTAAATCTCGGTATTTTATAATAATAATAATAATTTGTTTTATTTATATACCACTATTCCAAAGATCATAGCGGTGAACAGCAAGTCAGCTAATTAGCAAGTAAGCTAATTTGCCCCCAACAGCCTGGGTACTCATTTTAGCGACCTCGGAAGGATGCAAGCCTGAGTCGAGCTTGGGCCCTTTTGCTGGTCTTGAACTCGCAACCTTGTGGTTTTGAGTGAATGGCTGCAGTACAGGCATTTAACCACTGCGCCACCAGGGCTCCAACTTATAATCTTTTCCCTTTCTTTGCAACTATTTCTCCTGCCCCCCTGGGATTGCCACATCTATCATTTGAGCTTTCTTTTCTCAACTGGTTGCATCTGGCATATAATGTTCTAAATGTCTGTCGGGCTGAATCTTAAATATTCCATAAAATGTCAGCATTTCTGACAATTTTTCTGGCTTACACTTCACCATTTCTAGTAGATCCTATTTTTGCACTTATTCCAATGCATCATTGTAGCCACTTGGTGATGATGATGGTGATAATCGTTTTTGGCCTATATGACACTCTTTTTTCAGGACTGGGACTTAAGGCTGCTCAGAACACATTAAAACATGTACAGGTAAATGTCATCTTTTCCCACATTACTGAGTAAATCTGATTTGGGGACATAGGAAAAGATTTCTGGTATTTGAAATTTTGTATCGTTGTACATGAAATTAAAATAAACCCTGATATTTTCTCTTCCAGTGAATCAACATGATGCAGTGGTTTTAAGTGTTGGACTAGGATTCTGGGAAACCAGGGTTCGAATCCCTGCTCAGCCACGGAAACCCACTGGGTGGCCTTGGGCAAGTGGCACTCTCTCAGCATCAGAGGAAGGACATGGGAAAACTTTCTGAACAAATGATTCTATGAAATCTTGCCAACTTATGTGTGTCATAAGTTGGAAACAACTTGAAGCCACACATCAGTAACCAATTTTTTCTTTTCCATTTTCTCTTCCATGTAATGAATGATGTATGGGCCACTTTTGCAGGCACACATTATACCAGGTGTATCTGATTCATGTACAGGCAACTGAAAGATATCCATGGCATCCTCCTTACAACTCAAAACACATATTCTATTTCCCTTCTCCTTCAGCAAGTCGTACAAATGTCTCATCAATCATCAGAATTGGAACCAAAAAAAGCACCCTATCCACTCCTCTATCCTGGAGATCAATGGCTAGTGGCCACCTGTAAGCACCTTCTTTCACTGTGCTTGATGGCCTCCTGCAGTGCACACTAATGATCATACTGATTGATGGTTGTATATGAAAGTGTTTTTGTTTTGAGAACAAGGAATTGGACTAGACCAAATATGGGCAACTGTCAAGGGTTAGAGAGCTACACTTATCTCCCAGGGGACTTTAGAGGGACACAGAGGAGTTTATCACATGAAAAAGATCCTGTGGAAAAACAGGATTTAAAGTGAACCTCAAAAAAATCAAGAAAGTAAAAAGAATCGTGTTTTGTTGACTTTCTAGCCGGTTTAATGTTGTATTAACCCCGATGTTTCTGAAAATCAATTGCGCTTTTGCATGTCTTCATACGGTTTTGGAGGTTTTAAATCACATTTCTGCACGGGATGCATTCTATGTGATAAACTCTACAGATTGACATTTCAGAGCTGCAAACTGAGACATGTGTGGCAAAGCAACTTTAGATTGTGGTCAAAAAGATGTGGTCAGGCAAAAAGAAAACAAAAGTAATTTATGGGGAAAATGTGAAAAAATATTATATTAAACAGAAAACCTCTGGAGTTTATGTACTGTACTTAGCTTAGGAAAACCTGAAAAAAGGCAAGACAATGACGATGACAACAATAACAACAAAGAGGTCTACTGGGAAGGGCAAGACACTGCCCCCATCGCTCCCAACATGTGAGTTAACTCAGTACATTCTAATTTGAACTCAGTTTGCAGCAACTGAGGGGCTCAACAAATGGGCGGCTAAAAGCCACCCGTCTTTGTCCCTGGTTGGTGCCACAGCAGCCATACGCTGTGGCACTGAGGCACTTCCTAAAAGCGTCACAGGTGCGCTTGCATGCTTCCGCAGAGTGCCGTTTGGGCACTCTGAAACCCATGCATCATCATGGCACACCCCGTATGGACGGGCATGCACCAAGATGGCGCGCAGGTAACAATAGTAGGGCTTGCAGTGTGTAAACGCTGAGCCCTACCTAGCCCTACTTTCGGGCCCAGGCCAGCACAAAGTGCTCGTCTGTACCAGACCTGAATTAAGCTGAGGACAAAGGAGGAAAGTGGGAGAAAGAGAGAAAAACTGGGACATTTTAAAAGCAATTGAGACAGGATTAACTGGAACTATCTCTACTAAACAGGGACTCTGGAGGGCTGCAACACACATTACCAAGCCATCTGAGATTTTTTTTAAAAGGAAATGGTCCCAAAGGCCCCTGCCAGGGCATGGGGAGAAACTGCCACATTTGGGGTCTTTTCTGGCCCATTTTAGACCCAGGAGAGGCCTTTCCAATAGGAAGTGTTCTGGGGGCACAAAAACATGCCACGGTTGTCCTGTAGGCTGCATTTGTGGGTGAAAGAATTCCTCCCAAATTCAAAAAAGGGGGACATGGGAACCACAAAAACCTAGGGGTGCCACATTTTCTGCTTCCATGACAAGGTGGAAATCCAGTACTGTATGTCCCAGCTTAGACCAGGTAATGAATGATTTACCAGGAAGAAAACTTTACTGAAAAGAACAGAACTTTCTTTAGAGAAAACATGTGCCGGATTGTACGGCATGGATGTCAGCCCAGTCAAACATGACCTTCGATTTAACTCTTGGCAACGTGGCACTGGGAGGTCTGCTCATATTCTGAGAGAAGAGATTAGTCAGAACTGGGCAGCTGGGCCTCACAGCTGCCAAAAATTGCACCAGCAAGTAGCCTGTGCCAAGCCAATCTCCTATAGAAAGAACACATTCTTCCATTACCTCCATCAAGAGGGAACAATGCCAGGCAAGTATATTGCTCTGAATTAGTTTGCTCCACATACCGACAACACTGAATGGAAACACACAGCGTGGAATCCAGGAACAGCATTCCCAAGTGAAGCATGAGCAAAAAAGATGCATGCATGGTGGTGGAAGGAGCAGTACAGAAGAAGATGTTAAAAACAGAAGAGCCCTTGAATTATTTCTGTAAGAGAGACACCCCTTTGCCACACTTACACACACACAGCCCTTTTTTGCATTGGGGATGGTCGTCCTACCAATTACCTCCCTGTATGTTGCAAAATCACGATAGAAGTATGGGAGGGGGAATTGCAGGCAATTTCCAGATAGAAATGCATTGTGCAGATTGGACCGTTTCAGCTGACAATACTGTTGGTGTTAAAGCTGAAGCAAAGCTGTTCAAGCCTGATATGCCAGAGTTGTCCTCTAGAGGACAGAAAGGAAAATTAACCCAAATGTGAAGTGGGCAGGAGTTGAGAAGCACGCTTCCTGCCACTCGGAGGGTTAACACTTTCCACGCCACTACAATTGCCCGTCTTTTAGCTGCGCAGATCTTCTAAGTGTTGGAAGACATTTTTATTAGGTTAGTGTTGATCGTGGGAGGAAATCCATGTTTTCTTGATCAGACAGGTTGTTTTTTACAAGACGTTTTTGGCACTGTTTTGAGTCTGGGACCTTCCATTCTCTCCATCTCTACCTAGATATGTTTGGTAACTCTGTGCTAGTGTATACCAGAGTTGTCCTACAGAAGAAACCTTCTTTTAGACATTTTTAGCTACAAGGCAACTTTGTCTAGCTTAGAAGCACTGAATGCATGGAAATAAAAATGCACAAAAGTGCTACCTACCTGTGAAAAAATACTTTCTGAGTTGTTAGGAAATCTATACCACAATAAAAGGACAGGAGAATTTAAAGGTGTGTTTAAAGTAGCTTTGTGACCCAATGCTTTTCAAATCTTGCATCACTACTTTGGGGGAATTAAAAAGTAAAACTAAACAGGCAATGCATTTAGCAAGTCAATTTTTATACTGATTTTATATTTTTGATATTTTGATGTTCATTCCTCTACTACACTTTCAAGACTGAAGCTTTTACAATCATCTCAATGTAGGTTACTGGATGTGAACCCACAATTGTTACTGTTCTTTCAAGACATTTCTGATTTATGGGAACCCTAACACAGGGTTTTCTTGGCTAGATTTGTTCAGAGGGTGTTTTAGCCATTGCCTTCCTGTTTGGATGAGAGAGGGTGACTTTTGCCCAAGGTCACCCAGTGGATTTCCATGGTTGAGCAGGGGTTTGAAATCTGGTCTCCCATAGTGCTAATCCAACACTCAAACCACTACATCAGACTGGCTCTCTGAATCCATAATACCTGATTTCAGATCTCAGTCATGCACGTATGGCATGGCCCAGAGCATGCCACTTTCTCAAATCCAAAGTTCCTTTTTGGGGTTGTTTATTTCATTCATTCATTCAGTTATTCTCTCCCAATTTAGGACTCAAGATGGTTCTCATCAAAAGAGGTAAAAACCAATCGTAATGATAAAAAGGCAGTTTTAAAACTCATTAAACAAGCAATCCTATGAAAAGCAGTGATAATTTAAAACAATTTCAAAGCATTTAAAACATGACAATGTACTTTCATCCACACAGTTTAGATTGTAAGCTTGAGGCAGGGAACTGTCTAATTACCAATTTGCAAACCACTCTGAGAACATCTCTGAAGAGCAGAATATAAATACAATAAATAAAAATAAACATGCAACCCCAGCTACAATAAAAGCCCCTTCTGTAACAACCAATTAATAGTGAAAAGCTTATCTAAATAAAAAAGGTCTTTCCTTAACAGTGAAAGGAGAAACAGGAGCAGACTAGCTTCCCATCAGAGGAAGTTCCACAGTGTGGGAGCAGCCACCCAGCAGTCCTTCTGCTGTGTCCTCAACAAACACTTCTGTGATGGTGGTGAGACCAAGAGAAATCCTTTCCTAGATGATTTCAAAACAGCATCAGGTTCATATATGAAGGTATGATTTTTTTCCAGATAACCTAGACCCAAGCTAGACTGTCATACCTTGAGAACAAAACCAGAACAACAGCAATAAGATCTTTAAGAGAACCAACTATCCATATGCAGATAAAGGAAAGAAGAAGCCTCATATCAGTCTAGTTTCTGGATTAACCCAGTACAAGCTCACTTCACTTAACAAAGCTTCTGACAAAGAAACTCCTTTTTACAAAGTCTTTTTATGCCTACCCTGCCCTACTTTTCTGCCTTGTTCTCTGTCTAGCTAAAAAGGCAGAATTACTCATCTTCTTTGCCTCAGTGTTCTCAGAAAAGGAAAAAGGTGCTCAACCTGAGGATAATAGAGCAGAAGACAGAATAGGGGAATTTCAGCACAGAATAAGTAAAGAGATAGTACAGGAATATCTTGTTAATCTAAATGAATTTAAGGCCTGTTACAGACTGCCAAAATAATGCTGCCTCGGGTCTCTTTGAAGGTATGCTATTTAAATGTTGCATGGGTCCTAAGAGTCCGGAGGTCGCGCCAAAGCCACACTCCATTCCTAAGCACCGGAGTGCAGCTTTGGTGCAGCTTCCGGATTCTTAGGATGCATGGCAGGAGTAATATCGGAGCCATTGGCAATGATCTTTGAGAACTCCTGGAGAACAGGAGAAATCCCAGAAGACTGGAGGAGGGCAAACGTCCCCATCTTCAAAAAGGGGAAAAAAGAGGATCCCATCAATTATCGTCCAGTTAGTCTGACATCAATACCAGGAAAGATTCAAGAGCAGATCATTAAACAGAGAGTCTGTGAACATCTAGAAGGCAATGCCATAATCACAAAAAATGGGTTTCAGAGAAATAAGTCATGCCAGACAAATCTAATCTCTTTCTTTGACAAAATTACCAGCTTGTTAGAAAAAGGAATGCTGTGGATATAGTACAGTGTGCCCACGTCATACACAGGCATGCTTTACGTGGGTTTGAGCATACGCTCAAACCTGCGGAGAGCCATGTGGGAGCACACGGGGTGCAAGGGGCAGCACATCCCATTCAAATGAATGGGGTGTGCGCCCAAGGCGCGCGCACGCTGCTGCACCACTGCCACATGCACAAGCCCCATTCAAGTGAATGGGGTTCGAGCATACACGTTTTTTGGCTTACGTGGGGGGTCCAGAGCGGATCCCCTGCGTAAGCCGAGGGCGTACTGTATATCTTGATTTCAGTAAGGCCTTTGACAAGGTTTCCCTTGACATTCTTGCAAAATATGGGCTAGACAAGGTAACTGTTAAATGGATTTTAATTGGTTGACCAGTGGGGTCCCACAGGGTTCTGTCCTGGGCCCAGTGTTATTCAGCATCTTTATCAATGACTTGGATGACAGAACTGGGGGCATACTTATCAAATTTGCAGATGACACCAAATTAGGAGGAGTAGCTAATACGCAAAGGACAGGATCAAAATTCAAAATGACCTATTCAGACTAGAAAGCTGGACCAAAGCTAACAAAATGAAATTCAACATGGAGGAATGTAAGGTACTGCACTTAGGGCGGAAAAATAAAATGCACAGATATAGGTGGGGGACACCTGTTGATATTTGGGTGATGAACCTTGCCTGTGATTCCGGTCTGGTGGCAAATGGATGAAGACGTCGGCTATCTCTCCAACACAGGAACGGCGTGAAGCTCCAAACATACGCTACAACAATTAATGCAATCCCATTGATTCCATGGTTCTAGAATAGTTGGAACTAACAATAGGATTCACGCCACTAATTCCCTCTTTAGGAAACAGACAGGATACAAACTTTGACAAGCAATACAAGGCAAGAGAGGAATCTGGGTCATGCTGTCATACCAGAGATGAGTGGATCAGTTGGACAAGGATTAGACAATGGTGTCGGCTCCCAGTACTCAGTGGATACCGGGGCCTTGAAAGCACAAAGCGCCTGTCAAGCTTACAGCACAAGTAGTGCATGGTTGGCATGGGTGGTGGTGGACAAAAGATACTAGAAAGCATGTCTGCTAGAAGCCTCAGTCCAAGAATTCCCAGAAACCTATGAGTGTGACCTGACATCACACTGCATGGTATCCTTCCTTGACACCTATTTTTTGCAACCACTTTTACAAGCCTCGTTTTCAGCCGTGTTTCCTGCCTCCAAGCTCAGCTCATGCTCTTTATATCTTTGTCAGCAGCTGAACTCTCCAAGGGCTGTTTGTGCTCCCCAATCTAACCCAGTGGTAGCTGATGATTTCCATGTTAGTGAGGCAGTGAATCTATTCCTAAACAGCCCCAGCACTTTGGATAGTCCCTTTAAAGCTAGCCAAAACCAAGAGTGGATTCATCACCCCACCAACATGAGAGCCACTGGCTGAACCCTTTAAGATACACAAACGCAGAGCCACCTCTATCCCACAGCCGCTGCTCCTCCTCTTCCCAACTCCCTTTCCACTAGGATTATTCTCTCCTCTCAGTTTCCTGTCTCCCTAATTTAGCCCTCTAGTTTAAAGCCTTATTAACGTTGCATTAGAAGCACAAAGACTTGGGCTGTCATAACAAAGAGACAGAGAGCTTGTAGGCCCACTTTGCAAGGGGATTAAGTGTGAAGCCAGGCACCTTGTTGCATACTAATGATCCTTAAATAATGCGACTCCGGCACCCTCGTGGCTGTGTTAACAGTAGGCAGGCTTCACAATAAGCAAGGAATGCAATTTGTGTACCCATAACGAGTTAAGATAATGGGCAAATGTACAATTCAGCCAAACAAGTTTGCCATAAACAATAGTGTGTCAGAGACGACAGCCCTTCTCTCCCTTTGTTTTGTTCTATTTATCTCCCCCCTTTGCTCTCACAATACTTTTATTTCCACAATGCCATTAAATGACCCCAGTTTCATTTGCCTCCCTGATTCCAGTTAAAGGAACAATGCTGCAAGGATGTTTCATGCCAATATTTTGAGAGTTTCTTTTCATTCCCCCCTACATGAAATACCGTTTGTGGTTTAATCATGACGTGTCAAGGTTAGTAGGCTTAAAATCTGCCCTTGTTTTTTTTTAAAGTTGGGTGTGCAAGGAGAATTCATAATTTCCCTGCCTCTCTCTGTGTGTGTGTGTGTGTGTGTGTGTGTGTGTGTGTGTGTGTGTATGAATGAGACTGTCTGCCTCCCAGAACAAGCATAGAAACCAACCAGATAATTTTTAAATAAGTCGAATCCACTAATTTTGGAAATAACCTGGTTTTCCAAGCAAAGGTTATCAAATTTGCTCCTTATGCCATTTTTTCTGACTACCACAAATCAAGAGCAACAACACGAAGCTAAAACAAATACAATAGCGACAGAACTAACATGGCTGCAAATGAAGATGAGAGATTCCAGTTTGGATGTGCCAAACTCTTAGCATAACAATGTGGACTTCTAAAATAAGGACTTTTAAAAGATGGATGATAACATCAACATGTATTTTATTTTATTTAAACTTATTTGTAAACCATTCCCTCCCAAGGTGGCATCTAGAACTAAATGTTGCAGTTATGGTTTTAAGAGCCAAACAATGATTGACAAAGTTCACAATGATCTTCTTTTACAAAGGAAGACTCAACTGTGCATGTAAAAGTAACATGTACATCCTTGTAAGCTTCCATGGGATGATAATTACAGCCCACCATACTGTTCCTCATGGATTATGCTGCATCAGGAGTGTCAGCTGTGATCCATCTCCTAACTACTATTTAGGATGTCTGAAAGTGTCTCAGGGTATTGGTTCCCATGGCATATACACACATATATTTTCTTAATTTCTGCTGCTGATTAAATAGATTTGGCAGGCTTTGGGAAATAATATTAACAGCCTGCCAAACCTGTGAAACCAAAGATAAGAACACGGTGAGCCTTCTTGAACGCAGCACTCATTCTTTCTAGGCAACATCAACTTTCCAATAAAAGCTACTGTCCACTTCTTTATGGGATGGAATGATAAAAGCAAATGGCAACAGTGCCCCAGCAGTGCATTACCTCAATTGTGAGTCCAGACCAGAAAATAGGTATGCTAGATTTGACCTTATGCTATAATGTGCTCAAAATACCTATACTGTAAGCTATAATATCAGCTGTACATAGGATCAGACATACATTAACAACTAACCATCAGTTAGGACTGCAAGCTTGAAAGGTATTGCCCACACCTCTGTATCATTACACAGTTTCTGAAGGTTTCTCCTTTCAGCATTAAGGTAGTAGTTTCAAGAGTGGGGGTTTGTATGTGTGCACAGTCAGCCCTTCATATGCACAGATTCTTGATCCACGGACTCAACCGTCCATGGCTTGAAAACATTCCAAAAATGCATAAATTAAAAAAAAAACCTCTTGATTTTGCCATTTTATATAAGGGACACCATTTTACTAGGCCACTATATATAATGAGACTTGAGCATCCATGGATTTGGATATCCATTGGAGGTCCTGGAACCAACCCCCAGTGAATACCAAGAGCCGAGTGTATATGGACCTTCAAGTCACCTGTCAATTTATGGGAACTTCATGAATTTCATAGGGTCTTCTTAGGCTGCATCTGCACTGCAGAAATAATGTAATTTGACATCCCTTTAGCTGCCATGTCTCTGTGCTATGGAACCCTGGGATTTATAGTTTATTGTGGCACCAGAGCTCTCTGACAGAGGTGGCTTAATACCTCAAAAAAATACAAATCCCAGAATTACATAGCATTGAGTCATGACAAGCTAAGCAGCATGAAAATGCATTATTTGTGCAGTGCGGATGAATCCTTAGGCAAATAATACGTTTGCCACCGTTTTCCTATGAAATATAGGCCTATGCTTCACTGGCTCCCCCTCCCTTTCCGCATTCAGTACAAGCTCCTGCTGTTGACGTTTAAAGCCCTCCATGGGCTGGCCCCTCCTTACTTATCAGACCTTATTTCTCCTCACCTTCCCACTCGGACCCTCCGTTCTGGTAGTCAAGGCCTGCTGTCTCAGCCCAGGATTTCCTCTGCCCCATCCCGGATTCACCCCTTTTCACTCGCTGCTCCTCACTCCTCACTCCTGGAACCTTCTACCCCCGTGAACAACAGCCATCACTTCTTTAACCAGCTTCAAAACGGAGTTGAAGACCATTCTGTTCCCAGGCATTGCATAATTTTCGCTTACTATTTGATGTTCTCTTGTTGCCTATTTTATTGAATCATTTCCTGTATTGCTATGTATTTTATATGTATTATCCTACTAGCGAGGCCCCTTCCCCACCACCACTCCCTTTGTGTCGTGTCTTTCTAAATTGTAAGCCTGAGGGCAGGGAACCGTCCAATTAAAAAGATTGTATGTACAGCGCTGTGTACATTTACAGTGCTAAATAAAGGTTAATAATAATAATAATAATAATAATAATAATAATAATAATAATAATAATA